>NC_083583.1:29199499-29209499 GCF_027579695.1 Neoarius graeffei | reverse complement strand
CTGCCACGGCCAAACGCTTAAGAAATTCTAAAAACCGGGTATGTTTCTTGTGCAGCTTAGTCCCCAGTTGCCATGTACCAAGTTTGGGAGAAATTCTTCAAAAATTGTGGGAGGAGAAGCATTTTAATTGATTTTCACATAATTCAAAATGGCGGAAAATCTCCTGGGTGGAATATGACGAGACAGGGCCCCTGGATTCGTGGTGACCCAAGTATTCCAGCGATACTAAGATTTTGATGATCAGACGTATGGTTCAAAAGTAACAAGCAGAAGTGTACTTGCAACTTTGACCTGTTGGTGGCGCTAGAGAGTTTGAGGTGCTGAGTTGAAATTTGGTGACAAGATCCTTGAGGGAGCCTAGAATCAGTGTGCCAAGTTTAAAAACCTCTAGTCAGACGGTTCTATGCGTTGCCATAGAATTTCACTGATTTTAACAAAATTCAAAATGGCGGAAAATCCTCAAGGCAGAATATGACGTCATAGGGTGCGATGGATTCGTCTTGAGCCAAGGATTCCTGCCATAGTGGAATTTTGTTTCTAGCCAAAACGAGTCATGAGATATGAGCCAAAAGACATTTTTCCTAGTTATAGCGCCCCCTAGCAGCCAATTTGTTCCAAATTTTTTGGGGCCCTTTCGGGAGGGGTGCTGCATAAAGGCACCAAGTTTCGTTAAGATACGCCAAAGGGTGGCCGAGAAATGAGCACACTTCCTGTTTCGCATCTTTGCAGCCAAGTTTGATTGGCTGCCACGGCCAAACGCTTGTGAAATTCAAATCACCGGGTATAACTTTTGTGCAGGTTGGTCCAATTATGCTATCTTCCAAGTTTGGGAGAAATTGGTAAAAAATTGAGGGAGTTGAAACATTTTAATTGATTTTCACAAAATTCAAAATGGCGGGAAAAATATATGGGCGGGAAATGACGTCATGGGGTGCGTTGGATTCGTCTTGGCCCAAGGATTCCAGGGATACCAAGTTTTTGAAAATCAGACCAACGGTTCAAAAGTTACAAGCAGAAATGTACCTGGGACTTTGACCTGTTGGTGGCGCTAACGGGTTTGAGGTAGAGGCCTGAAATTTGGTGAGAGGAATGTTGAGAGTGTCTAGAATCAGTGTGCCAAATTTCACAACTTTTTACCAGACGGTTCTATGGGCTGCCATAGACTTGCAGAGGCGGAAGTGGACTGAATAATAATAATAATAATAATAATAAATATAGCTGCAAGCAGCAATGCGGGGCCAAGCAGTGTGACCCAGCCTAAGTTGCCATGGCAACAGAAAGAACTGACCAGGCAGACGGTCATAGGCACGCACAGGAAGTGTTTACAAGCAGAAATGTACCTCCAACCAGATGGTTAGAGGCATGCACGGCTTCACCATCAAATTCGATTGACTGTGATGGCTGAAATTACTTCAAGTGTCCTAGGTGTGTGTCTGTGTGTGCTAAAAGACTGCTGAGATATGAGCTCAATGATATATGAGCCAAAAGACATTTTGGAAAGTTATAGCGCCCCCTAATGGCCAATGTGCACCAAATCTGGTAAGGGCCCTTTTGGACGGGTGAGACACAATCCCACCAAGTTTGGTTAAGAAAGGTCAAAGGGCTGCCGAGATATGAGCACACTTCCTGTTTTGCGTCTGCAACGCCAAATTTGATTGGCAGCCACGGCCAAACGCTTATGAATTTCTAAAAACTGGGTAAGTTTTTTGTGCAGCTTAGTCCAAAGTTGCCATCTACCAAGTTTGGAAGGAATTGGTCAAAAATTGAGGGAGGAGAAGCATTTTAATTGATTTTCACAAAATTCAAAATGGCGGAAAATATACCAGGCGGAATATGACGCTATAGGGGGCATTGGACTCGTTTTGACCCAAGTATTCCAGCGATCCTAAGATATTGACGATCAGACATACGGTTCAAAAGTAACAAGCAGAAATGTACCTGCAACTTTGACCTGTTGGTGGCGCTAGAGAGTTTGAGGTGGTGAGTTGAAATTTGGTGACAAGAACCTTGAGGCAGCCTAGAATCAGTGTGCATAATTTGAAAACCTCTAGTCAGACAGTTCTATGGGTTGCCATAGAATTTCATTGATTTTAACAAAATTCAAAATGGCGGAAAATCCTCAAGGCAGAATATGACGTCATAGGGTGCGATGGATTCGTCTTGACCCAAGGATTCCAGACGCAGTGGAATTTTGTTTCTAGCCCAAACGCATCATGAGATATGAGCCAAAAGTCATTTTTCCTAGTTATAGCGCCCCCTAGCAGCCCATTTGTTCCAAATTTTTTGTGGGCCATTTTCGAGGGGTAGGGCATAAAGCCACCAAGTTTCGTTAAGATACGCCAAAGGGCGGCAGAGATATGAGCACACATCCTGTTTGGCGTCTGCGCCGTCAATTTTGATTGGCTGCCATGGCCAAACGCTTATGAAATTCTAAAAACCGGGTAAGTTTCTTGTGCAGCTTAGTCCAAAGTTGCCATCTACCAAGTTTGGGAGAAATTGGTCAAAAATTGAGGGAGGAGAAGCATTTTAATTGATTTTCACAAAATTCAAAATGGCGGGAAAACTATATGGGCGGAAAATGACGTCATGGGGTGCTTTGGATTCGTCTTGACCCAAGGATTCCAGGGATACCAAGTTTTTGAAAATCGGACGTACGGTTCAAAAGTTACAAGCAGAAATGTACCTGCAACTTTGACCTGCTGGTGGCGCTAGAGGGTTGGGGGTGGGGACCTAAAAATTGTTGTGGGGAATGCTGAGACTGTCTGAAATGTGTGTGCCAAATTTGAGCATTTTCCTATGTGTGGCTCTATGGGCTGCCATTGACTTCCCATAGGAGAAGAAAGTTGAATTATAAATATAGCTGCAAGCAGCAATGTGGGGGCCAAGCAACTTATGAGCCTAGTCGGAAGGCCAGCAGAATGCACTTGGGCCAGGTAATGCCCTTGTGCAGCTTAGTCCAAAGTTGCTATCTACCAAGTTTGGGAGAAATTGGTGAAAAATTGAGGGAGGAGAAGCATTTTAATTGATTTTTACAAAATTCAAAATGGCGGAAAATCGTAAAGGCTAAATATGACGTCATAGGCTGCGATGGATTCGGCTTGAGCCAAGGATTCCAGAGATAGTGGAATTTTGTTTCTAGCCCAAACAGATCATGAGATATGAGCCAAAAGTAATTTTTCCTAGTTATAGCGCCCCCTAGCTGCCAAGTTGTTCCAAGTTTTTTGGGGACCTTTCTGGTGGCGTCTGGCAAAAGGCCACCAAGTTTCATTAAGATCTGCCAAAGGGCGGCCGAGATGTGAGCACACATCCTCTTTTGCGTCTGAGGAGCCAAATTTGATTGGCTGCCACGGCCAAACGCTTATGAAATTCATAAATCCGTGTAAGATTCTTGTGCAGCTTCGTCCACAGTTACTATGTACCAAGCTTGGGAGAAATTGGTCAAAAACTGAGGGAGAAGAAGCATTTTAATAGATTTTCACATAATTCAAAATGGCGGAAAATCTACCAGGTGCAATATGACGAGACAGGGCGCGTTGGATTCGATGTCACCAAGGCATTCCAGAGATCCTAAGATTTTGACGATCAGACGTATGGTTCAAAAGTAACAACCAGAAATGTACCTGCGAATTTGACCTGTTGGTGGCGCTAGAGAGTTTGAGGTGGTGAGTTGAAACTTGGCAACAAGACCCTTGAGGGAGCGTAGAATCAGGCTGCCAAATTTGAAAACCTCTAGTCATATGGTTCTATGGGTTGCCATCGAATTTCATTGATTTTAACAAAATTCAAAATGGTGCAAAAACCTCAAGTCAGAATATGACGTCATAGGGTGCGATGGATTCGTCTTCACGCATGGATTCCAGAGATAATGGAATTTTGTTTCTACCCAAAACGCATCATGAGATATGAGCCAAAAGACATTTTTCCCAGTTATAGCGCCCCCTAGCAGCCAATTTGTTCCAAATTTTTTGCTGCCTTTTGGGGAGGCGTGGTGCATAATGCCACCAAGTTTCGTTAAGATACACCAAAGGGTGGCCGAGAAATGAGCACACTTCCTGTTTTGCATCTGCCTTCCAATTTTGATTGGCTGCCACGGCCAAACGCTTAGGAAATTCTAAAAACCGGGTAAGTTTTTTATGCAGCTTAGTCCCCAGTTGCCAGCTACCAAGTTTGGGAGAAATTCTTCAAAAATTGAGGGAGGAGAAGCATTTTAATTGATTTTCACATAATTCAAAATGGCGGAAAATCTACTGGGTGGAATATGACGAGACAGGGCGCGTTGGATTCCTTTTGAGCCAAGCATCCCAGCGATACTAAGAATTTGATGATCAGACGTATTGTTCAAAAGTAACAAGCAGAAATGTACCTGTGAATTTGACCTGTTGGTGGCGCTAGAGAGTTTGAGGTGTTGAGTTGAAATTTGGTGACATGATCCTCGAGGCAGCCTAGAATCAGTGTGCCAAGTTTAAAAACCTCTAGTCAGACGGTTCTATGCGTTGCCATAGAATTTCTTTGATTTTAACAAAATTCAAAATGGCGGAAAATCCTCAAGGCAGAATATGACGTCATAGGGTGCGATGGATTCGTCTTGACACATGGATTCCAGAGATAATGGAATTTTGTTTCTACCCAAAACGCATCATGAGATATGAGCCAAAAGAAATTTTTCAGAGTTATAGCGCCCCCTAGCAGCCAATATGTTCCAATTTTTTTGCTGCCCTTTGGGGAGGCGTGGTGCATAATGCCACCAAGTTTCGTTAAGATACGCCAAAGGGTGGCCGAGAAATGAGCACACTTCATGTTTTGCATCTGCCTTCCAATTTTGATTGGCTGCCACGGCCAAACGCTTAGGAAATTCTAAAAACCGGGTAAGTTTTTTATGCAGCTTAGTCCCCAGTTGCCATCTATCACGTTTGGGAGAAATTCTTCAAAAATTGAGGGAGGAGAAACATTTTAATTGATTTTCACATAATTCAAAATGGCGGAAAATCTACTGGGTGGAATATGACGAGACAGGGCGGGTTGGATTCCGTTTGAGCCAACCATCCCACCGATACTAAGAATTTGATGATCAGACGTAGTGTTCAAAAGTAACAAGCAGAAATGTCCCTGTGATTTTGACCTGTTGGTGGCGCTAGAGAGTTTGAGGTGTTGAGTTGAAATTTGGTGACATGATCCTTGAGGCAGCCTAGAATCAGTGTGCCAAGTTTAAAAACCTCTAGTCAGACGGTTCTATGCGTTGCCATAGAATATCATTGATTTTAACAAAATTCAAAATGGCGGAAAATCCTCAAGGCAGAATATGACGTCATAGGTTGCGATGGATTCGGCTTCAGCCAAGAATTCCTGACGTAGTGGAATTTTCTTTCTAGGCCAAACGCATCATGAGATATGAGCCAAAAGACATTTTTCCTAGTTATAGCGCCCCCTAGCGGCCAATTTGTTCCACCTTTTTTGTGGCCCTTTGAGAAGGGGTAGCGCATAATCCCACCAAGTTTCGTCAAGATAGGCCAAAGGGCCGCCGAGATGTGAGCACACTTCCTGTTTCGCGTCTTCGCAGCCAAATTTGATTGGCTGCCACGGCCAAACGCTTGTGAAATTCAAATCCCCGGGTATAACTTTTGTGCAGGTTGGTCCACTTATGCTATCTTCCAAGTTTGGGAGAAATTGGTAAAAAATTGAGGGAGTTGAAACATTTTAATTGATTTTCACAAAATTCAAAATGGCGGGAATAATATATGGGCGCAAATGACGTCATGGGGTGCGTTGGATTCGGCTTGGCCCAAGGATTCCACAGATACCAAGTTTTTGAAAATCAGACCAACGGTTCAAAAGTTACAAGCAGAAATGTACATGGGATTTTGACCTGTTGGTGGCGCTAACGGGTTTGAGGTAGAGGCCTGAAATTTGCTGAGAGGAATGTTGAGAGTGTCTAGAATCAGTGTGCCAAATTTCACAACTTTTTACCAGACGGTTCTATGGGCTGCCATAGACTTGCAGAGGCGGAAGTGGACTGAATAATAATAATAATAATAATAATAATAATAATAATAAGAAACAATAGAATCACTATGGGTGCCTTCGCAGCTTCGCTGCTTGGCCCCCAATAATAAATATAGCTGCAAGCAGCAATGCGGGGCCAAGCAGTGTGACCCAGCCTAAGTTGCCATGGCAACAGAAAGAACTGACCAGGCAGACAGTTAGTCTAAAGTTACTATGTACCAAGTTTGGGAGAAATTGGTCAAAAATTGAGGGAGGAGAAGGATTTTAATAGATTTTCACAAATTTCAAAATGGTGGAAAATCTACCTGGTGGAATATGATGCCATAGGGCGTTGGATTCGTTTTGACGGAAGGATTCCAGACATAGTGGAATTTTGTTTCTACCCAAAATGCATCATGAGATATGAGCCAAAAATCATTTTTCCTAGTTATAGCGCCCCCTAGCGGCCTATTTGGTCCAAATCTTTTGTTTTCCTTTGGGGTGGCGTGGGGCATAATGCCACCAAGTTTCGTTAAGATACGCCAAAGGACGGCCGAGATATGAGCACACTTCCTGATTGGCGTCTGCGCATCCAATTTTGATTGGATGCCACGGCCAAACGCATACGAAATTCTAAAAACCGGGTAAGTTTCTTGTGCAGCTTAGTCCATCTTTGCCATGTACCAAGTTTGGGAAAAATTGGTCAAAAATTGAGGGAGGAGAAGCATTTTAATTGATTTTCACAAAATTCAAAATGGCGGAAAATCTACCAGGTGGAATATGACGAGACAGGGACCGTTGGATTCGGTTTCAAGGAAGGATTCCAGGGATACTAAGATTTTGACGATCAGACCTACGGTTCAAAAGTAACAAGCAGAAATGTACCTGGGACTTTGACCCGTTGGTGGCGCTAGAGAGTTTGATGTGGTGAGTTGAAATTTGTTGACAAGAACCTTGAGACAGCCTAGAATCAGTGTGCCAAATTTGAATACCTCTCGTCTAAAGGTTCTATGGGTTGCCATAGAATTTCAATGATTTTAACAAAATTCAAAATGGCGGAAAATCCTCAAGGCAGAATATGACGTCATAGGTCGCGATGGATTCGTCTTGACCCAAGGATTCCAGAGATAGTGGATTTTTGATTCTAGCCCAAACGCATCATGAGATATGAGCCAAAAGACATTTTTCCTAGTTATAGCGCCCCCTAGCAGCCAATTTCTTCCAATTTTTTGGGGGTCCTTCATGGAGGGGTGGGGCATACTCTCACCAAGTTTCGTTAAGATAGGCCAAAGGGCGGCCGAAATATGAGCTCACTTCCTGTTTGGCGTCTTCGCAGCCAATTTTGATTGGCTGCCACGGCCAAACGCTTACGAAATTCTAAAAACCGGGTAAGTTTCTTGTGCAGCTTAGTCCAAAGTTGCCATCTACCAAGTTTGGGAGAAATTGATCCAAAATTGAGGGAGGAGAAGCATTTTAATTGATTTTCACAAAATTCAAAATGGCGGGAAAACTATATGGGCGGAAAATGACCTCATGGGGTGCTTTGGATTCGTCTTGACCCAAGGATTCCAGGGATACCAAGTTTTTGAAAATCGGACCAACGGTTCAAAAGTTACAACCAGAAATGTACCTGCAACTTTGACCTGCTGGTGGCGCTAGAGGGTTGGGGGTGGGGACCTAAAAATTGTTGTGGGGAATGCTGAGACTGTCTAGAATGTGTGTGCCAAATTTGAGCATTTTCCTATGTGTGGTTCTATGGGCTGCCATTGACTTCCCATAGGAGAAGAAAGTTGAATAATAAATATAGCTGCAAGCAGCAATGAGGGGGCCAAGCAGGCTATGAGCCTAGTCGTCAGGCTCGCAGAATGCATTTGGGCCAGACAGATGGTCACGAGCACACACAAGAAGTTTCATGTCGATATACCATCGTTTGACTGAGATACAAGGTCATTTGTTGTTCGGCGGCTTCATCATCAAATTCGATTGACTGTGATGGCTGAAATTACTTCAAGTGTACTTGGTGTGTATGTGTGTGTGTGTGTGTGTGTGTGTGCTAGAAGACTGCTGACATATGAGCTCAATGACATATGAGCCAAAATATATTTTGTATAGTTATAGCGCCCCCTAATGGCCAATGTGCACCAAATTTGGTAGGAGAGCTTGCGGAGGGGTGGGGCATAATCCCACCAAGGTTGGTTAAGAAATGTCAAAGGGCTGCCGAGATATGAGCTCACATCCTGTTTGACATCTTCGCAGCTGAGTTTCATTGGCTGCTGCGGCCAAACAGTTTAAACATTTCAAAAGTCTGAGGATAAATTTTGTGCGGCTTGGTGCAATGATGCTATCAACCAAGTCTGGGCAAATTTGGTCAAAAATTGAGGGAGGAGTAGCAATTTACATGATTTTAACAAATTTCAAAATGGCGGAAAATCTACCAGGTGCAATATGACGAGATAGGATAGGTTGGATTCGGTTTGACCGATGGATTCCAGCAATACTAAGATTTTGACAATCAGCCGTACGGTTCAAAAGTAACAAGCAGAAATGTACTTCCAACTTTGTCCTGTTGGTGGCGCTAGAGAGTTTGAGGCGGTGAGTTGAAATTTGCTGACAAGAACCTTGAGCGAGCCTAGAATCAGTGTGCCAAATTTCTCAACCTCTCGTCTGACGGTTCTATGGGTTGCCATAGAATTTCATTGATTTTAACAAAATTCAAAATGGCGGAAAATCCTCAAGGCTGAATATGACGTGATAGGGTGCGATGGATTCGGCTTGAACCAAGGATTCCAGCGATCGTGGAATTTTGTTTTTAGCCCAAACGCATCATGAGATATGAGCCAAAATTCATTTTTGCTAGTTATAGCGCCCCCTAGCGGCCAAGTTGGTCCACGTTTTTTGGGGACCTTTCTGGTGGTGTCTGTCATAATGCCACCAAGTTTCGTTAAGATCTGCCAAAGGGCGGCCGAGATGTGAGCACACATCCTCTTTCGCGTCTGTGCAGCCAAATTTGATTGGCTGCCACAGCCAAACGCTTATGAAATTCGAAAATCCGTGTAAGATTCTTGTGCAGTTTCCTCCACCGTTGCTATGGACCAAATTTGGGAGAAAATGGTCAAAAACTGAGGGAGGAGTAGCATTTTAATTGATTTTCACATAATTCAAAATGGCGGAAAATCTACCAGGTGCAATATGACGAAACAGGGCGCGTTGGATTCATTTTGACCCAAGCATTCCAGAGATACTAAGCTTTTGACGATCAGACGTATGGTTCAAAAGTAACAACCAGAAATGTACCTGCGAATTTGACCTGTTGGTGGCGCTAGAGAGTTTGAGGTGGTGAGTTGAAATTTGGTCACAAGACCCTTGAGGGTGCCTAGAATCAGTCTGCCAAATTTGAAAACCTCTAGTCATACGGTTCTATGGGTTGCCATCGAATTTCTTTGATTTTAACAAAATTCAAAATGGCGGAAAATCCTCAAGTCAGAATATGACGGCATAGGGTGCGATGCATTCGTCTTGACCCATGGATTCCAGAGATAGTGGAATTTTGTTTCTACCCAAAACGCATCATGAGATATGAGCCAAAAGACATTTTTCCTAGTTATAGCGCCCCCTAGCAGCCAATTTGTTCCAAATTTTTTGTTGCCCTTTGGGGAGGGGTGCTGCATAAAGCCACCAAGTTTCGTTAAGATAGGCCAAAGGGTGGCCGAGAAATGAGCACACTTCCTGTTTTGCATCTGCAAGCCAAATTTGATTGGCTGCCACAGCCAAACGCTTAGGAAATTCTAATTACCGGGTAAGATTCTTGTGCAGATTAGTCCCCAGTTGCCATCTACCAAGCTTGGGAGAAATTGTTCAAAAATTGAGGGAGGAGAAGCATTTTAATTGATTTTCACATAATTCAAAATGGCGGAAAATCTACTGGGTGGAATATGACGAGACAGGGCGCGTTGGAGTCGCTGTGACACAAGCATTCCAGCGATACTAAGATTTTGATGATCAGACGTATGGTTCAAAAGTA
>NC_083583.1:29089499-29194499 GCF_027579695.1 Neoarius graeffei | reverse complement strand
GGTGGCGCTAGAGAGTTTGAGGTGCTGAGTTGAAATTTGGTGACAAGATCCTTGAGGGAGCCTAGAATCAGTGTGCCAAGTTTAAAAACCTCTAGTCAGACGGTTCTATGCGTTGCCATAGAATTTCACTGATTTTAACAAAATTCAAAATGGCGGAAAATCCTCAAGGCAGAATATGACGTCATAGGGTGCGATGGATTCGTCTTGAGCCAAGGATTCCTGCCATAGTGGAATTTTGTTTCTAGCCAAAACGAGTCATGAGATATGAGCCAAAAGACATTTTTCCTAGTTATAGCGCCCCCTAGCAGCCAATTTGTTCCAAATTTTTTGGGGCCCTTTCGGGAGGGGTGCTGCATAAAGGCACCAAGTTTCGTTAAGATACGCCAAAGGGTGGCCGAGAAATGAGCACACTTCCTGTTTCGCATCTTTGCAGCCAAGTTTGATTGGCTGCCACGGCCAAACGCTTGTGAAATTCAAATCACCGGGTATAACTTTTGTGCAGGTTGGTCCAATTATGCTATCTTCCAAGTTTGGGAGAAATTGGTAAAAAATTGAGGGAGTTGAAACATTTTAATTGATTTTCACAAAATTCAAAATGGCGGGAAAAATATATGGGCGGGAAATGACGTCATGGGGTGCGTTGGATTCGTCTTGGCCCAAGGATTCCAGGGATACCAAGTTTTTGAAAATCAGACCAACGGTTCAAAAGTTACAAGCAGAAATGTACCTGGGAATTTGACCTGTTGGTGGCGCTAACGGGTTTGAGGTAGAGGCCTGAAATTTGGTGAGAGGAATGTTGAGAGTGTCTAGAATCAGTGTGCCAAATTTCACAACTTTTTACCAGACGGTTCTATGGGCTGCCATAGACTTGCAGAGGCGGAAGTGGACTGAATAATAATAATAATAATAATAATAATAATAATAATAATAATAATAATAAGAAACAATAGAATCACTATGGGTGCCTTCGCAGCTTTGCTGCTTGGCCCCCAATAACAAGCAGCAATGTGGGGGCCAAGCAACATATGAGCCTAGTCGGAAGGCCAGCAGAATGCACTTGGGCCAGGTAATGCCCTTGTGCAGCTTAGTCCAAAGTTGCTATCTACCAAGTTTGGGAGAAATTGGTGAAAAATTGAGGGAGGAGAAGCATTTTAATTGATTTTTTCAAAATTCAAAATGGCGGAAAATCGTAAAGGCTAAATATGGCGTCATAGGCTGCGATGGATTCGGCTTGAGCCAAGGATTCCAGAGATAGTGGAATTTTGTTTCTAGCCCAAACAGATCATGAGATATGAGCCAAAAGTAATTTTTCCTAGTTATAGCGCCCCCTAGCTGCCAAGTTGTTCCAAGTTTTTTGGGGACCTTTCTGGTGGTGTCTGGCAAAAGGCCACCAAGTTTCATTAAGATCTGCCAAAGGGCGGCCGAGATGTGAGCACACATCCTCTTTTGCGTCTGAGGAGCCAAATTTGATTGGCTGCCACGGCCAAACGCTTATGAAATTCATAAATCCGTGTAAGATTCTTGTGCAGCTTCGTCCACAGTTACTATGTACCAAGCTTGGGAGAAATTGGTCAAAAACTGAGGGAGAAGAAGCATTTTAATAGATTTTCACATAATTCAAAATGGCGGAAAATCTACCAGGTGCAATATGACGAGACAGGGCGCGTTGGATTCGATGTCACCAAGGCATTCCAGAGATCCTAAAATTTTGACGATCAGACGTATGGTTCAAAAGTAACAAGCAGAAATGTACCTGCGAATTTGACCTGTTGGTGGCGCTAGAGAGTTTGAGGTGGTGAGTTCAAACTTGGCGACAAGACCCTTGAGGGAGCGTAGAATCAGGCTGCCAAATTTGAAAACCTCTAGTCATATGGTTCTATGGGTTGCCATCGAATTTCATTGATTTTAACAAAATTCAAAATGGTGGAAAAACCTCAAGTCAGAATATGACGTCATAGGGTGCGATGGATTCGTCTTGACGCATGGATTCCAGAGATAATGGAATTTTGTTTCTACCCAAAACGCATCATGAGATATGAGCCAAAAGACATTTTTCCCAGTTATAGCGCCCCCTAGCAGCCAATTTGTTCCAAATTTTATGCTGCCCTTTGGGGAGGCGTGGTGCATAATGCCACCAAGATTCGTTAAGATACGCCAAAGGGTGGCCAAGAAATGAGCACACTTCCTGTTTTGCATCTGCCTTCCAATTTTGATTGGCTGCCACGGCCAAACGCTTAGGAAATTCTAAAAACCGGGTAAGATTTTTATGCAGGTTAGTCCCCAGTTGCCATGTACCAAGTTTGGGAGAAATTCTTCAAAAATTGAGGGAGGAGAAGCATTTTAATTGATTTTCACATAATTCAAAATGGCAGAAAATCTACTGGGTGGAATATGACGAGACAGGGCGCGTTGGATTCCTTTTGAGCCAAGCATCCCAGCGATACTAAGAATTTGATGATCAGACGTATTGTTCAAAAGTAACAAGCAGAAATGTACCTGTGATTTTGACCTGTTGGTGGCGCTAGAGAGTTTGAGGTGTTGAGTTGAAATTTGGTGACATGATCCTTGAGGCAGCCTAGAATCAGTGTGCCAAGTTTAAAAACCTCTAATCAGACGGTTCTATGCGTTGCCATAGAATTTCATTGATTTTAACAAAATTCAAAATGGCGGAAAATCCTCAAGGCAGAATATGACGTCATAGGTTGGGATGGATTCGTCTTCAGCCAAGAATTCCTGACATAGTGGAATTTTGTTTCTAGGCCAAACGCATCATGAGATATGAGCCAAAAGACATTTTTCCTAGTTATAGCGCCCCCTAGCGGCCAATTTGTTCCAACTTTGTTGTGGCCCTTTGAGAAGGGGTATCGCATAATCCCACCAAGTTTCGTCAAGATAGGCCAAAGGGCCGCCGAGAAATGAGCACACTTCCTGTTTCGCGTCTTCGCATCCAAATTTGATTGGCTGCCACGGCCAAACGCTTGTGAAATTCAAATCACCGGGTATAACTTTTGTGCAGGTTGGTCCAATTATGCTATCTTCCAAGTTTGGGAGAAATTGGTAAAAAATTGAGGGAGTTGAAACATTTTAATTGATTTTCACATAATTCAAAATGGCGGGAAAAATATATGGGCGGAAATGACGTCATGGGGTGCGTTGGATCCGGCTTGGCCCAAGGATTCCAGGGGTACCAAGTTTTTGAAAATCAGACCAACGGTTCAAAAGTTACAAGCAGAAATGTACCTGGGATTTTGACCTGTTGGTGGCGCTAACGGGTTTGAGGTAGAGGCCTGAAATTTGCTGAGAGGAATGGTGAGAGTGTCTAGAATCAGTGTGCCAAATTTCACAACTTTTTACCAGACGGTTCTATGGGCTGCCATAGACTTGCAGAGGCGGAAGTGGACTGAATAATAATAATAATAATAATAATAATAATAAATATAGCTGCAAGCAGCAATGAGGGGGCCAAGCACCCTATGAGCCTAGTCGTCAGGCTCGCAGAATGCATTTGGGCCAGACAGATGGTCACAAGCACACACAAGAAGTTTCATGTCGATATACCATCGTTTGACTGAGATACAAGGTCATTTGTTGTTCGGCGGCTTCACCATCAAATTCGATTGACTGTGATGGCTGAAATTACTTCAAGTGTACTTGGTGTGTGTGTGTGTGTGTGTGTGTGTGTGTGTGTGCTAGAAGACTGCTGACATATGAGCTCAATGACATATGAGCCAAAATATATTTTGTATAGTTATAGCGCCCCCTAATGGCCAATGTGCACCAAATTTGGTATGAGAGCTTGCGGAGGGGTGGGGCATAATCCCACCAAGTTTGGTTAAGAAATGTCAAAGGGCTGCCGAGATATGAGCTCACATCCTGTTTGACGTCTTCGCAGCTGAGTTTCATTGGCTGCTGCGGCCAAAAAGTTTAAAAATTTCAAAAGACTGAGGATAACTTTTATGCAACTTGGTCCAATGATGCTATCAACCAAGTCTGGGCAAATATGGTCAGAAATTGAGGGAGGAGTAGCAATTTACATGATTTTAACAAAATTCAAAATGGCGGAAAATCTACCAGGTGCAATATGACGAGATAGGATACGTTGGATTCGGTTTGACCGATGGATTCCAGCAATACTAAGATTCTGACAATCAGCCGTACGGTTCAAAAGTAACAAGCAGAAATGTACTTCCAACTTTGACCTGTTGGTGGCGCTAGAGAGTTTGAGGTGGTGAGTTGAAATTTGCTGACAAGAACCTTGAGGCAGCCTAGAATCAGTGTGCCCAATTGGAAAACCTCTAGTCAGATGGTTCTATGGGTTGCCATAGAATTTCATTGATTTTAACAAAATTCAAAATGGCGGAAAATCCTCAAGGCAGAATATGATGTGATATGGTGCGATGGATTCGTCTTGACCCATGGATTCCAGAGATAGTTAAATTTTCTTTCTAGCCAAAACGCATCATGAGATATGAGCCAAAAGTCATTTTTCCTAGTTATAGCGCCCCCTAGCGTCCAATTTGGTCCAAATTTTTTGTGGGCCTTTGGGAAGGGGTTTCGCATAATGCCACCAAGTTTCGTCAAGATTGGCCAAAGGGTCACCGAGATATCAGTGCACTTCCTGTTTTGCGTCTGCGCAGCCAAATTTGATTGGCTGCCACGGCCAAACGCTTATGAAATTCAAATCACCGGGTATAACTTTTGTGCAGGTTGGTCCAATTATGCTATCTTCCAAGTTTGGGAGAAATTGGTAAAAAATTGTGGGAGTTGAAACATTTTAATTGATTTTCACAAAATTCAAAATGGCGGGAAAAGTATATGGGCGGAAAATGACGTCATGGGGTGCTTTGGATTCGGCTTGGCCCAAGGATTCCAGGGATACCAAGGTTTTGGAAATCAGACCAACGGTTCAAAAGTTACAAGCAGAAATGTACCTGCAACTTTGAGCTGTTGGTGGCGCTAGAGGGTTTGAGGTAGAGGCCTGAAATTTGCTGAGAGGAATGTTGAGAGTGTCTAGAATCAGTGTGCCAAATTTCACAACTTTTTACCAGACGGTTCTATGGGCTGCCATAGACTTGCAGAGGCGGAAGTGGACTGAATAATAATAATAAGAAACAATAGAATCACTATGGGTGCCTTCGCAGCTTCGCTGCTTGGCCCCCAATAATAATAAGAAACAATAGAATCACTATGGGTGCCTTCGCAGCTTCGCTGCTTGGCCCCCAATAATAATAATAATAATAATAATAATAAGAAACAATAGAATCACTATGGGTGCCTTCGCAGCTTTGCTGCTTGGCCCCCAAATATAGCTGCAAGCAGCAATGAGGGGGCCAAGCAAGCTATGAGCCTAGTCGTCAGGCTTGCAGAATGCATTTGGGCCAGACAGATGGTCACGAGCACACACAAGAAGTTTCATGTCGATATACCATCGTTTGACTGAGATACAAGGTCATTTGTTGTTCGGCGGCTTCATCATCAAATTCGATTGACTGTGATGGCTGAAATTACTTCAAGTGTACTTGGTGTGTATGTGTGTGTGTGTGTGTGTGTGTGCTAGAAGACTGCTGACATATGAGCTCAATGACATATGAGCCAAAATATATTTTGTATAGTTATAGCGCCCCCTAATGGCCAATGTGCACCAAATTTGGTAGGAGAGCTTGCGGAGGGGTGGGGCATAATCCCACCAAGGTTGGTTAAGAAATGTCAAAGGGCTGCCGAGATATGAGCTCACATCCTGTTTGACATCTTCGCAGCTGAGTTTCATTGGCTGCTGCGGCCAAACAGTTTAAAAATTTCAAAAGACTGAGGATAAATTTTGTGCGGCTTGGTGCAATGATGCTATCAACCAAGTCTGGGCAAATTTGGTCAAAAATTGAGGGAGGAGTAGCAATTTACATGATTTTAACAAATTTCAAAATGGCGGAAAATCTACCAGGTGCAATATGACGAGATAGGATAGGTTGGATTCGGTTTGACCGATGGATTCCAGCAATACTAAGATTTTGACAATCAGCCGTACGGTTCAAAAGTAACAAGCAGAAATGTACTTCCAACTTTGTCCTGTTGGTGGCGCTAGAGAGTTTGAGGCGGTGAGTTGAAATTTGCTGACAAGAACCTTGAGCGAGCCTAGAATCAGTGTGCCAAATTTCTCAACCTCTCGTCTGACGGTTCTATGGGTTGCCATAGAATTTCATTGATTTTAACAAAATTCAAAATGGCGGAAAATCCTCAAGGCTGAATATGACGTGATAGGGTGCGATGGATTCGGCTTGAACCAAGGATTCCAGAGATCGTGGAATTTTGTTTTTAGCCCAAACGCATCATGAGATATGAGCCAAAATTCATTTTTGCTAGTTATAGCGCCCCCTAGCGGCCAAGTTGGTCCACGTTTTTTGGGGACCTTTCTGGTGGTGTCTGTCATAATGCCACCAAGTTTCGTTAAGATCTGCCAAAGGGCGGCCGAGATGTGAGCACACATCCTCTTTCGCGTCTGTGCAGCCAAATTTGATTGGCTGCCACAGCCAAACGCTTATGAAATTCGAAAATCCGTGTAAGATTCTTGTGCAGTTTCCTCCACCGTTGCTATGGACCAAATTTGGGAGAAAATGGTCAAAAACTGAGGGAGGAGTAGCATTTTAATTGATTTTCACATAATTCAAAATGGCGGAAAATCTACCAGGTGCAATATGACGAAACAGGGCGCGTTGGATTCATTTTGACCCACGCATTCCAGAGATACTAAGCTTTTGACGATCAGACGTATGGTTCAAAAGTAACAACCAGAAATGTACCTGCGAATTTGACCTGTTGGTGGCGCTAGAGAGTTTGAGGTGGTGAGTTGAAATTTGGTCACAAGACCCTTGAGGGTGCCTAGAATCAGTCTGCCAAATTTGAAAACCTCTAGTCATACGGTTCTATGGGTTGCCATCGAATTTCTTTGATTTTAACAAAATTCAAAATGGCGGAAAATCCTCAAGTCAGAATATGACGGCATAGGGTGCGATGCATTCGTCTTGACCCATGGATTCCAGAGATAGTGGAATTTTGTTTCTACCCAAAACGCATCATGAGATATGAGCCAAAATACATTTTTCCTAGTTATAGCGCCCCCTAGCAGCCAATTTGTTCCAAATTTTTTGTTGCCCTTTGGGGAGGGGTGCTGCATAAAGCCACCAAGTTTCGTTAAGATAGGCCAAAGGGTGGCCGAGAAATGAGCACACTTCCTGTTTTGCATCTGCAAGCCAAATTTGATTGGCTGCCACAGCCAAACGCTTAGGAAATTCTAATTACCGGGTAATATTCTTGTGCAGATTAGTCCCCAGTTGCCATCTACCAAGCTTGGGAGAAATTGTTCAAAAATTGAGGGAGGAGAAGCATTTTAATTGATTTTCACATAATTCAAAATGACGGAAAATCTACTGGGTGGAATATGACGAGACAGGGCGCGTTGGAGTCGCTGTGACACAAGCATTCCAGCGATACTAAGATTTTGATGATCAGACGTATGGTTCAAAAGTAACAAGCAGAAATGTACCTGCAACTTTGACCTGTTGGTGGCGCTAGAGAGTTTGAGGTGGTGAGTTGAAATTTGGTGACAAGATCCTTGAGGCAGCCTAGAATCAGTTTGCCAAGTTTAAAAACCTCTAGTCAGATGGTTCTATGCGTTGCCATAGAATTTCATTGATTTTAACAAAATTCAAAATGGCGGAAAATTCTCAAGGCAGAATATGACGTCATAGGGTGCGATGGATTCGTCTTGACCCATGGATTCCAGAGATAGTTGAATTTTCTTTCTAGCCAAAACGCATCATGAGATATGAGCCAAAAGGCATTTTTCCTAGTTATAGCGCCCCCTAGCGTCCAATTTGGTCCAAATTTGTTGTGGCCCTTTGGGAAGGGGTTTTGCATAATGCCACCAAGCTTCGTCAAGATTGGCCAAAGGGCCACCGAGATATGAGTGCACATCCTGTTTTGCGTCTGCGCAGCCAAATTTGATTGGCTGCCACGGCCAAACGCTTGTGAAATTCAAATCACCGGGTATAACTTTTGTGCAGGTTAGTCCAATTATGCTATCTTCCAAGTTTGGGAGAAATTGGTAAAAAATTGAGGGAGTTGAAACATTTTAATTGATTTTCACAAAATTCAAAATGGCGGGAAAAGTATATGGCGGAAAATGACGTCATGGGGTGCCTTGGATTCGTCTTGGCCCAAGGATTCCAGGGATACCAAGTTTTTGAAAATCAGACCAACAGTTCAAAAGTTACAAGCAGAAATGTACCTGCGACTTTGAGCTGTTGGTGGCGCTAGAGGGTTTGAGGTAGAGGCCTGAAATTTGCTGAGAGGAATGTTGAGAGTGTCTAGAATCAGTGTGCCAAATTTCACAACTTTTTACCAGACGGTTCTATGGGCTGCCATAGACTTGCAGAGGCGGAAGTGGACTGAATAATAATAATAATAATAATAATAATAATAATAATAATAATAATAATAATAAGAAACAATAGAATCACTATGGGTGCCTTCGCAGCTTCGCTGCTTGGCCCCCAATAAGAACACTTTTAGCAATCCAGACCATCAACCACAATGTAACCACACTTGATTTTTGTTGTGGTCAAATGTCATGCAATTGCAGTCAGCTTTGAAAAGGTGTAAACAGGCCCAGAGGGTTCACACATACAGTACATTACACACGTACCGAGTTTGCCACAGAGGAAGCGGACGCGGTAGTTGCGGCAGATCCCACCCTGCTGGTCTTTGTTGAGACACACAAGGCCATAGTTCTTGTCAAATTTTGAGAACACATCACCAGTCATATTTGCAGGAAGACCATTGGCAGTTTCAGCCTGAGGAAAGAAGAACACTAAGACATATAAATACCTGCTATTAAGTATTTCAAATGAGAGTTAGAACTTGCCTAACACTCTGGAAATGATAACATTGATAACATCTCATCTCATCTCATTATCTCTAGCCGCTTTATCCTGTTCTACAGGGTCGCAGGCAAGCTGGAGCCTATCCCAGCTGACTACGGGCGAAAGGTGGGGTACACCCTGGACAAGTCGCCAGGTCATCACAGGGCTGGTGGTTATCTTATTTTTATTAATAATTTGTCTATCAGTTCTGTTTATTCTGGATTTTGTTTTACTCAGGTGATGGAAAACTTCAAGGATATTCAGAAATTCTTACTGGAAATGTACAGGTGAAATACACAGGTTTTATTTTGATAAAGCAAAAATTATGTGACAAGGTTCCCCCCCAGTGTATTTATCACAAAAGGTTACATCAAACTTGTTTGATTTTATCGCTTGCATTATGCGCATAAAGTCAGTGGAAAGAGATATTGTTAGGCACCGTGATATAAAAAACATTGAAGTTCATAGACTGAGCTTTGGTGAATCAAGACAATTGTGATGCTGGTAAAATTGTAGTTTCAAGGTGTGTGTGTGTGTGTGTGTGTGTGTGTATACACACCTCAATATCCAGGGGGTTGCTGCACAGACGTTCAGGGAAAGCCTTATGAAGGTCCGAAAGCTTCTCCCAATCTCCTGAGCCTCTCTCATCATCACGATCAAACCACTCCGTCCACTCAGCCTCTGCAAACCAAACACACACCCACACTCAGACAGAGTAAAGCCTAACCTAGACATGGTTAAGCCCCTGGACTAGCTGAAAGGACAAGCTCTGTATAGATATTAGTCTCATTTGTATCTGCTTCGCCACTCTTGCCTGTCAAACAGGATTTTTGTGCAGCTAATTAAAGCACTTCTTGTATATGTTCCAGCCTACGTGAATACAGCAAGCAAGAATTCTGGTTTCGTAAGCAAAGTCAAACGCTCAACTCAAACATCAAGACAAGCAGCTGTTTAATCAGAAGATGAGCTTCTTTACTCCACTCAGCTCAGGGCAATAGTCTCTTTTTCATGGTGAAGGACACATGATTACGGTTATGGGGTTTTGGGCAGAACAGAACAACAGAAAACTCCAGAGCATACAATCAGTACAAAAAGTTTGATGTCAAGAACAAACTTTTTTTTTTTGTCTTCTCTGCATCTTTTTCAATCCAGTGAGAAATTTCTGAGCACATTTTCATACACTTGTGGTTCTATATGAGGCTAATACCCTGTCTGAAGCATTCCCACAGCGATGAAAGCCTGACATTGTAAATTTTCAGTTCATCAATCAGACCAGAGACAGTAAATAAAATATAAAATCTATATAGGTCTTTGAATCTCCCCTCTCTGACCTAACGGGTGTTTCTCATTTCTTAAATTGCCTCCCATTTGCTTCCCTTCTTTTGCTTTTTATCTCCTTCTTCTAAAGAAATGGAGAACGGATGCAAGAAAAGGAAACAAGGACAGGAGAAATCGAGAACAAACAAACATCCATTCATCCACTCTCCATACCACTTATCTGTCAGGGTCGCAGGTGAGTTGGAGCCAATCCCAGCTGATTATGAGACAGAGGCGGGGTAAACCTTGGGCAGGTGCTCACATTCACACCTATGGGAAATTTAGAGTAGCCAGTTGACCTAATCCACATGTCTTTGGACTGTGGGAAGAAACCGGAAAACCTGGAGGAAACCTCCACAGGCATGAGGAGAACATGCAAACTCCACACAGAAAGGCCGCAGTTGGCCACAAGGTTCGAACCCAGAACCTTCCTGCTGTGAGTGACAGTGCTAATCACTGCGCCGCCTGAGAATAAACATATTTACCAAGTGAGACATCCTTGCTCACTGAAGCATCACTTTAAAGTCTATTTAGGGAATTCATTTACTGATAGATGTTTCCCAGCCATATTAGCTGTATAACGAATCTGCCTACACAGAACAGTGATGACACACTTAATTATCCTTAATTACAAGATTACTGCACACTTAAATATTGATGTTTTAGCCTCAAGAAGATTCTACTCAACACATGACTTCTCAGTTTTTAAAGTAAGGCATATAGCTATGGAAGGGCGGCACGGTGGTGTAGTGGTAAGCACTGTTGCCTCACAGCAAGAAGGTCCTGGGTTCGAGCCCAGTGGCTGACGGGGACCTTTCTGTGTGGAATTTGCATGTTCTCCTCGTGTCCGCGTGGGTTTCTGCCGGGTGCTCCGGTTTACCCCATAGTCCAAAGACATGCAGGTTAGGCTAATTGGTGGCTCTAAATTGACCATAGGTGTGAATGTGAGTGTGAATGGTTGTCTGTGTCTATGTGTCAGCCCTGCAATGATCTGGCAACTTGTCCAGGGTGTACCCTGCTTCTCGCCCATAGTCAGCTGGGATAGGCTCCAGCTTGCCTGTGACCCTGTAGAACAGGATAAGCTGCTACAGATGATGGATGGATGGATGGATGGATGGATGGATATAGCTAGGGACAGGTTCTTGCCCAAACTGATAATCACATCATCAATTTTTCTTTGGCTAATCAGACACAAGGTACACCATCACATTTGCCAGAGCAATTGAGGGTTAGGTGCCTTGCTCAAAGGCACTTGAGCCAGTCCTGCTGGTTCAGGGAATCAAACCAGTGACCTTTTGGTCCCAAAGCTGTTTCTCTAACCATATGACCATGGCTTCCCCTGAAGGCATATGAATTGACTTTAATGCAAGCTTTTAAAAAAAATTGCACAAACGGTTTATTTAATTAAGATGGTTGATTGTTTCACCATGCTGCTGGCTTACCAACTCACATAGTTTTGTCAGGTAGTTAAGTCCAAAGTTTTGCTTGGGTCTCTATCATTCACCCACTCAACATGCAAATAACAAAGAGTAACGTGAGTTATCTCGCTGTCCACAGGTAAAGTTTCTGAAACTCATCAGAGATTGCTTTGTGACCAAAATTGTTAGGTAAGGCTCATCTTCCACAGCTGTCTGTTAGGAGGCGACAAAAATTATGACAAGCTGATGACAACCATTCAGTGGACGTCAGGCGAGAGCAAACAATTTTGACAGATGAAGACTTAGTGGAAGACTGTCATCCGTTGTTGATTTAACTAATTGGCTTGTTGTAATGATCACAACACTATCTTGCAACATGGTTTTTTTAATTATTATTTAAAAAAATTTTTTTTTTAATCCAGCATTGAAAAGTCTGAAAAATTTTTTAAGCATCTTGGGACATTTTAAGATGACAAACTGACTTTCCCTGGCAATATAGACAACGTTTTTAAAAAGGCCAGACAGAATTTGTTTTCAATTAGGAACCTTAAAGGTTTTCGAAGGCATCATTTTGTTTAAAGGTCATAGGCAACGGTCGGAGGTGAAACATAGAATATCAACTTTATTGTCTAGAAGAACGACCCAAAAAGCGAGTTCAGTCTTCCTAGTGTCTAATTTGCACCCTAAAATTGAATACAACGGTTAAAATATACTGTTTTGCCCAGTTTCCGAAGGTTTGTTTACATCTCACTTATGCGCACTTTCACCGCCAGGGGACAGTCATCGTGACGTCATTTAAGCCAAACAGACTGGGAGCAGCTCTGTGTTTACTTGCGAACCAAGCACACGTGTACAGACTTTGGTCGTGAGAGGTTGTGTAAAACGTCTGATAGCGATAGCGATTTTGAAGTAGGAAGTCTCCAAATTAAATATAGAGTAGTGAAACCATATATGTATGAACCTATGGCCGTTGCGAAGCAATCGGTGAATGTGGCTCACTGGTTTGACCGTGTGGCCTCGGAATCGGACAGCGACTCGGTCGACTCTGATCACAGTGACCCCGGACCTCAACGAGACTCACGCCCAAACGATTTATCCTGGTAGTTGTGATAAATTCTTACTTTTGTTGTAATACTAAATAAGAGCCCTTTTGAAGAATAATTAAACCGCCCTCCCTAGTGGATATAGGTAATGATCACCTGACAGGTAGGCCACATTAGCCTGCCATCCATGGCATTATACTATTTATAGCCTACTCTAAGCAAGGAAATATCCCTTTGTCTCATTTCCACAATGATTGTACAGGATCCCTCAGGATTCTTGACTTGTCAATTGCAAGCTAAAGTAAAAATGTTTGCCTCCAATCTTCATCTTTTTGCTTGACCGTTGCTGGTCCATTTCTTCTTTGACTGCTTGATTTTGTTTCACGCGCACAATCTACTCTCTCCACCTCTTCCGTAAAAAAAACAACCCTCTGGCTTCACGCGCACAATCCACTCTCTCTGCCTCGTCTCCTCTTCCAGAAAAAGCCAACCCACTCGCTCCGCCTCTTCTTTTCTGGAAAAAGCCAACCCTCTCACTCCACCTCTTCTCCTTTTTCAGAAAAAGCCAACCCACTAGCTCCGCCTCTTCTCCTTTTTCGGAAAAAGCCAATCCTCTCACTCTGCCTCTTCTCCTCTTCCAGAAAAAGCCAATCCACTCTCTCTGCCTCTTCTCCTCTCTCGGAAAAAGGTAAAAACTTCTTCTTGAACCGGTCCTGTTGTTACAGTTCACTGCACAACAAGGCATGGTTTTTCTTTGGAAATTCCTGAACGCACGTCTGCACTCAAGCCTAACTGCAATGTAAGTAAACGGAAGTGGACTCAACTCAAGCGGTTTGTTTGGCTTAAATGACGTCACGTGCCGAGCGGTCAATAAAATAGCCGAACAGAAATTCACCACGATCCGCGCTAACTTATTTTAATTATGGCTTATGAACAATACTTCTTGGGACCAGAAGAAAATTACAGAGGGTTTAACATATAAAGTTTCAAATGTGCATAAAATTAAAACCGTTGCCTATGACCTTTAAATGTTTCAGCTTGGTCTTGAAACTTAAATGTCAAGAAAAAAAGGCAGCTTAGTTTTCCACAACTGTTAAAAAGCAAGGAGCTAACCCCCCCCAAAAAAAAAAAAACCTTGATTTGCTGTACAAGTGAAGATTCAGGCTGTCATTCAACACCCTTAACTCTGAATTTAAGTGAATTCCTTCAGGCAGCCTATAATTATGAACCAGGCCTGATGTGCTGTTAAAATCTTGAAAATGACAAAAATAAGTAATATACTATAAATTTTTCATCTACTTATTATTTATATGGTTTTCTGGGGTGAGATCAAGAACAAAAACAGTAAGAAGTGCTAATCACAATTTTTTTTTTTGCATGAGTTATTGAACTTTATTTTGAAGCAACAGAAAAATCCTCCTTTTCTTCCATTATACAGTACCAATCAAAAGTTTGGACACCCCTACTCATTCATAGGTTTTTCTGTACTTTGACTATTTTCTACATTGTAGAACAATGCTGAAAACATCAAAACTATGAAATAACATCTGGAACATCTCATTATCTCTAGCTGCTTTATCCTGCTCTACAAGGTCGCAGGCAAGTTAGAGCCTATCCCAGCTGACTACGGGCGAAAGGCGGGGTACACCCTGGACAAGTCGCCAGGTCATCACAGGGCTGACACATAGACACAGACAACCATTCACACTCACACTCACACCTACGGTCAATTTAGAGTTACCAGTTAACCTAACCTGCATGTCTTTGGGCTGTGGGGGAAAACGGAGCACCCGGAGGAAACCCATGTGACACAGGGAGAACATGCAAACTCCGCACAGAAAGGCCCTGGCCGGCCATGGGGCTCGAACCTGGACCTTCTTGCTGTGAGGTGACAGCGCTAACTACTACACCACCATGCCGCGCCATCTGGAACATACAACCCCGATTCCAAAAAAGTTGGGACAAAGTACAAATTGTAAATAAAAACGGAATGCAATGATGTGGAAGTTTCAGAATTCCATATTTTATTCAGAATAGAACATAGATGACATATCAAATGTTTAAACTGAGAAAATGTATCATTTAAAGAGAAAAATTAGGTGATTTTAAATTCATGACAACAACACATCTCAAAAAAGTTGGGACAAGGCCATGTTTACCACTGTGAGACATCCCCTTTTCTCTTTACAACAGTCTGTAAACGTCTGGGGACTGAGGAGACAAGCTGCTCAAGTTTAGGGATAGGAATGTTCACCCATTCTTGTCTAATGTAGGATTCTAGTTGCTCAACTGTCTTAGGTCTTTTTTGTCGTATCTTCCGTTTTATGATGCGCCAAATGTTTTCTATGGGTGAAAGATCTGGACTGCAGGCTGGCCAGTTCAGTACCCGGACCCTTCTTCTACGCAGCCATGATGCTGTAATTGATGCAGTATGTGGTTTGGCATTGTCATGTTGGAAAATGCAAGGCCTTCCCTGAAAGAGACGTCATCTGGATGGGAGCATATGTTGCTCTAGAACCTGGATATACCTTTCAGCATTGATGGTGTCTTTCCAGATGTGTAAGCTGCCCATGCCACACGCACTAATGCAACCCCATACCATCAGAGATGCAGGCTTCTGAACTGAGCGCTGATAACTCGGGTCGTCCTTCTCCTCTTTAGTCCGAATGACACGGCGTCCCTGATTTCCATAAAGAACTTCAAATTTTGATTCGTCTGACCACAGAACAGTTTTCCACTTTGCCACAGTCCATTTTAAATGAGCCTTGGCCCAGAGAAGACGTCTGCGCTTCTGGATCATGTTTAGATACGGCTTCTTCTTTGAACTATAGAGTTTTAGCTGGTAACGGCGGATGGCACGGTGAATTGTGTTCACAGATAATGTTCTCTGGAAATATTCCTGAGCCCATTTTGTGATTTCCAATACAGAAGCATGCCTGTATGTGATGCAGTGCCGTCTAAGGGCTTGAAGATCACGGGCACCCAGTATGTTTTTCCGGCCTTGACCCTTACGCACAGAGATTCTTCCAGATTCTCTGAATCTTTTGATGATATTATGCACTGTAGATGATGATATGTTCAAACTCTTTGCAATTTTACACTGCCGAACTCCTTTCTGATATTGCTCCACTATTTGTCGGTGCAGAATTAGGGGGATTGGTGATCCTCTTCCTATCTTTACTTCTGAGAGCCACTGCCACTCCAAGATGCTCTTTTTATACCCAGTCATGTTAATGACCTATTGCCAATTGACCTAATGAGTTGCAATTTGGTCCTCCAGCTGTTCCTTTTTTGTACCTTTAACTTTTCCAGCCTCTTATTGCCCCTGTCCCAACTTTTTTGAGATGTGTTGCTGTCATGAAATTTCAAATGAGCCAATATTTGGCATGAAATTTCAAAATGTCTCACTTTCAACATTTGGTATGTTGTCTATGTTCTATTGTGAATACAATATCAGTTTTTGAGATTTGTAAATTATTGCATTCCGTTTTTATTAACAATTTGTACTTTGTCCCAACTTTTTTGGAATCGGGGTTGTATATGGAATTATGTGGTAAACAAAAAAAGTGTTAAAAAAACAAAATATGTTTCATATTTTAGATTCTTAAAAGTAGCCACTGTTTACCTTGATGACACTTGACACACTATTGGCGTTATCTTAGGCAGCTGGGCCATAGAAGGTTCACGCTGCACGCTGCATGCTGCACGCTACACGCGTGTAAAGAAAAGTGGACAAACGTAGCATGACTTGCTCTGGGCCATAGAACGGCGTTCACGTTGCACGCTGCACGCTGCACACTTCACGCGTGAAGCGTGAAATGAACATGCACACTTTTTTCTAGGCGTGAAGATGGAAATTCCAGTCAATGCATGCGGTCACCGCCGCGCCAGCCAATCAGAACGGGTCTAGGGAGATAACTCTATGCTTTCAGGGGAAAACTTCAGAAAAAATATAATTGAATGGTATAATTGAAAAATAGTTCTTCATCGGGATTGTCAAGCAGATTATAGAATGTTCGGTGAAATTCACCACGGGTTTCTCTCAGAAGGAAGTGTTCTCGGCTCCAAATTCTGTTCCTTTTTCTCTTCCTCTGTCTCAGTAAAAGCAGAATGAGGCAATCGTCGTCATCCGAAGAGTCCATATTGTTGGTTACTCGGTCAAAGTAGAACAGACGCAACACGTGAACATCCAAGCATGAAGTTTAATGGCCCAGGGTCCGGTTCTTCACGTGAACGTGTAGCGTGCAGCATGCAGCGTGCAGCGTGAACCTTCTATGGCCCAGCTGCCTTAACCAGCTTCATGAGGTTGTCACCTGGAAAGCTTTTCAATTAACAGGTGCCTCGTCAAAAGTTAATTAGTGCAATTTTTTGCCTTCTTAATGTGTTTGAGATCTCATCTCATTATCTCTAGCCGCTTTATCCTGTTCTACAGGGTCGCAGGCAAGCCGGAGCCTATCCCAGCTGACTTCGGGCGAAAGGCGGGGTACACCCTGGACAAGTGGCCAGGTCATCACAGGGCTGACACATAGACACAGACAACCATTCACACTCACATTCACACCTACGGTCAATTTAGAGTCACCAGTGTCTTTGGACTGTGGGGGAAACCGGAGCACGCGGCAGAAACCCACGCGACACAGGGAAAACATGCAAACTCCGTGTTTGAGATCAAATAGTAAATAGTAAATAATAAAAATATAGCAAACAGCCTGTGGCAGCAGGGGCGTGGTCAAGCATCGGTCTGTGACCAGAGGGCGGAGTCAGGGAAGGTAAGTGGCAGAATCACTACACCTGATGTAAATTAACCTGTGTTTGTGTGTCTTCCCAGCGACCTCGCCCTATATAAGGAGAGAGAGAGCAGAGGAAGTGAGCTCTCTCCCCAACCAGACGGCTGATGTGTGTGTGCGCGCGCGCGTGTGTCTGAGTGTCTGGGAGAGTGAAACACTGAAAAGTGTTGCAATAAAGAGTTTTTGGAAAACTCAGTTCTGGCCTGCCGTACTTCTGTGCTCCACCCACCCGCGCAAAGTTCTACACAGCCCTATTCCACAACTGTAATAGTCCATATTATGTCAAGAACCACTCAACTAAGTAAAGAGGAACGACATCCATCATTGCTTTAAGACATGAAGTGTCTTAATTAAGAAAAATAAAGAAAAAAACATTGAATTAGAAGGTGTGTCCAAACTTTTGACTGCTACTGTATGATTTACACTTTTCCTGTACAGTGCGGATCAACTAAAATTTGTACTGGTCCTGTTACATAAAATTCGCTGCTTATAAAGGTCTGAATAAGCAACAAACAGGACTAAACGGCAGCATGCCTTTAGTACTAAACCATTGATATTTAGTTTATGGCTATAAATAAGAGTTATTTATGAAGCAATGATAATTTCTTTAGGCCAGGTTACCTCTTTTGAATAGCACCATAGACTCATATTTTGAATTTGAAGTGAGGAAAGTAAACACATTCTACTTCATCCATTCATCTTTGAACCTTCCGTTTTCATTGTTGACTTTTTCCAAACAATCCATGTTCACTAATCAGACCAGAGAAGGTAAACTAAATGAAAAACATATGAAAATCATCTCTAGTATTTCTCTGTAGAGTTGCGTTCAACTCAATAATTTACATACACTCACCGGACACTTTATTAGGAACACCCATCCACCTCCTGTTTGATGCAGTTATCTAATCAGCCAATCCCTTGACAGCAGCACAATGCATAAAATCATGCAGATACAAATCAGGACCTTCAGTTAATGTTCACTTCAAACATCAGAATGGGAAAAATTGTGATCTCAAAGTCTGACTTTCACTGTGGCATGGGTGTTGGTGGCAGATGGACTGGTTTGAGTATTTCAGAAACTGCTGATCTCCTGGGTTTTTCACACACAACAGTTTCTAGAGTTTACACAGAATGGTGCGAAAAGCAAAAAACATTGAATGAGCGACAGTTCTGTGGGTGGAAACGTCTTGTTGATAAGTGAAGTCAGAGGAAAATGGCCAGATTGGTTTGAGCTGCCAGGAAGGATATAGTAACTCATATAATCACTCTTTACAACCATGGTAAGCAGAAAAGTATCTCAGCATGCAACAGCAGGAGACCACGTTGGGTTCTATTCCTGCAGCCAAGAACAGGAACCTTAGAATCAAGAACAAGTTCCTATTAATGTGGCTGGTGATATATATATATCACATAAATGCATGTGATTGCATAAGCTGAAACCAAGGATCTACTATAAAAGCCACTGGTTCAGTTTAAAAACTATAGTCATTGAACTATGGCCTTTTTCATGCCTTTATTAGCACTGCTACACTATTTTTCAAGTATTCGGTGCAATCCACTTGAAATATTTCGCTGGGTTCATATCCAGACCAGTATGATTATTCCTGTTGTACATTATATTTGCTCTAGTGTATAAAATGTTAATAAAAATAACACTACTTTTCCATTATTCACATGAATAATTTAATTATCATAATTTGATGTCATACTCTATAATTGGGCACACTGTCTGTTTTGCCCTTATTGTTGAAACATCAGAAATTTAAATCCTGATCATGCTAGCCAGCCATGGCCAAGAGTCAAAGAGATCATAATTGGACCTGGTTTCCAGGTGGAAAGGACAGCTTTTACTGACCTTCTACCGCTCATCCATCGAGAGCATACTGATGTACTGTATTACAGTATGGTACGGCAGCTGCACTGCTGTAGACAGGGAGAGGCTCCAGAGGGTAGTAAAGGCAGCACAGAGGATCATTGGCTGCCCTCTCCCCTCCCTGATGGACATTTACACCTCCCGCTGCCTTAGCAGAGCTAAGAATATCATCAAGGACAGCTCCCACCCTGGCTTTGATCTGTTCGACCTGTTGCCCTCAGGGAGGCGCTACAGGTGCTTCAGGGCAAAGACAAATAGATTAAAAAACAGCTTCTTCCCAAAAGCCATAACCGCCCTGAACTCAGATATGCTCTAACTTTATAGTCTATTTTATTTTACTATTTACTATTTTACTAATTTATAAATGTGCATTACTTTATAAGGTGACTCTCTATACAATAATGTGCAATACCACACTCCAAAATGTGAAATGCAACACATGCACCTCAGGACTGTGCACCTTACACACAACACATGCACCTCAGGACTATGCATCTTACACACAGCACATGCACCTCAGGACTGTGCACCTTACACACAACACATGCACCTCAGGACTGTGCATCTTACACACAACACATGCACCTCAGGACTGTGCATCTTACACACAACACATGCACCTCAGGACTGTGCATCTTACACACAACACATGCACCTCAGGACTGTGCACCTTACACACAACACATGCACCTCAGGACTGTGCATCTTACCTTACCTTGCAATAATTCAAATGTATAATATTTTATCTTATAATGTGACTCTCTCGTGCAATAATTTACAATGTGACTGTCTCTGTGCAATACTTTATATGTGCAATACCTCATTCCATAATGTGTAACACAACACATACACCTCAGACTGTGCACCTTACACCCCCCCTTTTTTTCCTTCCCCTTCCCCCCCGTTCCTCTCTCTCTCCCTCTCTACACGCTGTTTGCACTGTTATTGGAGATGCTTTAATCTCATTGTACATGTGTATAGTGACAAAGGCATTCTATTCTATTCTATTCTATTCTATTGCTCAACTGTCAGAACAATGTAAGCCAAGGATAGTCCTCTACTGGTTAATGTATGCCAAATAGGGCAGTTAACACACTTCCAAACATGTTCAGCTGCTCTGTAAAGTTACTTAAGTGGTGATTTGAAAGGATGGTGATGACAAAAGGAAGTACACTGGCTCTCCTGATTACAGATTCATAGCTGTTGTGCAGTAAGGGAGACTCAGCTCTGAATAAATTGGAGGACTGTGGCAGTGGGGGCGTGGTCAAGCATCGGTCTGTGACAGGAGGGTGGAGTCAAGGCAGACTCACTACACCTGATGTTAGTTAGCCTGTGTTTGTGTGTCTTCCCCAGTGACTGCGCCCTATATAAAGAGAGAGAGAGCAGAGGAAGAGAGCTGTCTCCCCAACCAGATGATTTATGTGTGTGTGTATGCGTGTGGCTGGGAGAGTGTGTTTGCGACTGAAAAGTGCAAATAAAAAGAGTTTTTGGAACTCAGTTCTGGCCTGCCGTACTTCTGTGCTCCACCCACCCACTCTGATTTCCACAAGGACATTGGGAGAAAATGTGTTCAAATCCAACAACGTTTCACCCCTCTGTCAAACTTTAAATAATCCTGTTCATTAGCTTTGAAATTAAGGATCTGGAAAACTCTACTTAAAAAGCAAGGGTATGGGATACAGGTGATGAAACACTTAAAAGGATTAGAGTGAATTATTCTCACCCTGCACCCATTGACTGACGGTGGTGACGACGAAGTGTTCTCCATAACCCGAGTGGAAGGTACGGGAACTCCGAGCCTCTGATGATGCCTTGGTTCCTGTATTTCAGAATTGCACAGAAACACAAAACACACACACACCAGAAGCAATGTCAATGTTCGCAAACTTACCATCGCAAATATCCCCAGAATTGCTTTCTACCAAGTGAATTCATGAAGAGCTTCACCTTGATAAACGGCATGATCCTCCACCACTGATGATGTATCCCCTTTCACTGTAATAAAACTCCACGGGTGCCTGCAGACACAGTGACCGATAAGGAAAGGTGGATATGAGAAAATGGCAGATGAGCAAAAATTGATACAAAGTATTGAGGTGAAAGAACACAAAAATATTGAGACAGAAAAAGACAGACATGGCAAGAATTGTAGTCAGAATTGGCTACACCATGTGAGAACTGGACATGTGAAAGTGTAAATGATGCCTGATAAATGTGTTCCTGAGGTGTTATGAGGAACCTCTGACTTGCGTCCCAAACTGATATAAAATTCAGAAGATCAAGAGTCTGAGACAGTGTCGTATCCTGTACATGTTGTAAACAAACATAATATAAGTTAAGGAAAAGGAAAATCTTTATAGGAACCGCAAAGCCGAGTTATCGTTACCATTTGGAAGTCAATTATTTTCCAATAAGTGAATTATAGATATGTAATTATAATATAACATGAGCTGATAGCCGAAGAGGCGCATAGTGCCAAGTTGGCTATAAGCCATGTACGACGAGATTGAGTGGAATAACTTTTATTCTATCCACATTCACTGGATTTTGAGAAACAGAGCATTTTTATTTTTTGCAAATTCCATAAATAAAAACTTTATACAAAACGTCCAACAAAATAATTTCCACTTAGAATGTAAACAAACTGGCAAAATGACAGGAGCAATTTGTGAAAAATGCTATAATAATAACTCTTAAAAAATACTTTCTTACCATCAAATATTTTTATTTCATATTTTGCTGCGCTTTTTTTTTTTTGTATTTTTTGGGGTTTTGTTTTTGAATAGTTTTTATTTCATCCTCAGTTGGCTCAGCAACATGCTCCACCATTTTGTTTTACTCTACTCACGGTATATGAGCTGATAGCCTCGTAGCAGAGAAGCCAATCAGAACACGTGATTGCTCATATCCAGTGAATGTGGATAGAATAAATATATATATATCCTTAGTCTATAATTTAGGGCGACACGGTGCTGTAGTGGTTAGCACTCACAGCAAGATGGTTCTGGGTTTGAGTCCAGTGGTTTGCGAGGGCCTTTCTGTGTGGAGTTTGCATGTTCTCCCCGTGTCCGCGTGGGTTTCCTCCAGGTGCTCCGGTTTCCCCCACAGTCCAAAGACATGCAGGTTAGGTTAACTGGTGGCTCTAAATTGACCGTAGGTGTGAATGTGAGTGTGAATGGTTGTCGTGTCAGCCCTGTGATGATTTGGCAACTTGTCCAGGGTGTACCCCGCCTCTCACCCATAGTCAGCTGGAATAGGCTCCAGTTTGCCCGCGACCCTGCACAGGACAAGCGCTTATGGATGGATGGATGGATGGATGGATGGATGATATATAATTTCAAGGTTTATATATAACATTTGTCATTTGCATCAAATAGTACACAGAAAGGTTGTCATACTTTTGTTCAAACCAAAAACTAAATTTACAGTTTTGCCATCTGTCATTTTGTGTCATTTGTACTGTGCTCAGTCTATCAACTTTCAGTTTCTCCTCCAAACATATTTTAGTGGAAAATAATGACAGAGTAAATAATCCGCTTCATTCATGTTCATTACACCAAGTCCATAACATCTACTGGCAATGTATTACGGAAATGTCATCAAAATGGTCGAGAATATATTAGCCCATTAGAGCTCAAAACTATGGGGGCGTGTCATGCTGTGTACTCACGTGGCATGACTGTAGCTGACTGGCTGCATGAACCTACAACACTGAGCTGGTTAAAGTTAACCCACAGCCTCACTTATTATCATTCTGTGTTTTTTTTGTAAGACCGCTAATGGTGTTGTTAGAGTCAGATTAAAAAAGGGTTAGGGTTAGCCCTAGGGTTTGGGTTAACCCTCACCACAAATAAAATGTGGATGCCCAAAATGAAACCTTATAATGATTTTTTATTTGACCTTTGAAAGATGGCTGGGGCTTATCCCTGCTAGCCCATCGACACCAGGGGCGCAGTTGGGACCCTTGGGGGGGGGATCCCCCCCAGAGTCATGGGGACGTCAATCCGTCCCCCCCACTTTTACAGGGCAAAAAAAACTTAAACCACGTCTTGTGTTGTTGTTCAGGGCAGAGAGGGTAAAAGCGGAGCGAGAGGTGCAAATGTTTGTTATGTTGCGTGTTGTATTTTTGCAAGGGGATCCCCTTATATGCAGACCAGAGTCAAGCTCTCACTCTGACATAGTATGTCAAATTAGTTCGGCATCAACCATCTCTGGTTCAGGGGTCCTGAAGGAGCTGCCTCGTTGGCGCCTGTGACAGTGATAGCGGTAACCATAGTGACCACTAATCTATCTATCTATCTATCTATCTATCTGACTGACTGACTGACTTTAATGATTATGCCTATTCTCAGTAGTAGCCTAACAACTGCGTGTGAACTATGAAGCCAACGAAAAAACAAAAAGCTATTACAGCATTTTTTCAAAAACCAAATCATGTAAGTAGGCTATCCAATCCCTTACATGTTGTCTGTTGACCATACAGTTCCCATAATGTGTCAGAGCCATGTTCGTTTGTAATGGGGAGCAGCTAACAGGCTATGGTAATGTAAAATGATCTTTAGTGTATGTGTATCCATATTATGCTAATGTTAAAATTAGTTGTCAACTGTGTTAAGACTGTGTTAAGGCAGGTTTCACGCAGATTAGTTTAGCTCTTCCTGACATAATTCGAGCAAGTGATGCGCCGTTTCGTTAGTCAACGTTGCTGGAAAGTGAGCCAAAGAATGCGAAGAGACGTCCAGGGCTGCTGCTCCCACACGCAACAGGCAGGCAGTAAAGTTAGGGCGCAGAACTGAGGCAGAACGCAGTTTTAGTGGGTTATGGAGATTGAAAACATGGTTGCGGTCAACCATGAGCCAAAAAAGACAATGGAGTTGCGGTGTGCCATACTCACCAGGAGAGGCTGGACAATTTGAACAGACAAGAAATTGCCCAGGCGGCACGGTGGTGTAGTGGTTAGCGCTGTCGCCTCACAGCAAGAAGGTCCTGGGTTCGAGCCCCGGGGCCGGCGAGGGCCTTTCTGTGCGGAGTTTGCATGTTCTCCCCGTGTCCGCGTGGGTTTCCTCCGGGTGCTCCGGTTTCCCCCACAGTCCAAAGACATGCAGGTTAGGTTAACTGGTGACTCTAAATTGAGTGTAGGTGTGAATGTGAGTGTGAATGGTTGTCTGTATCTATGTGTCAGCCCTGTGATGACCTGGCGACTTGTCCAGGGTGTACCCCGCCTTTCGCCCGTAGTCAGCTGGGATAGGCTCCAGCTTGCCTGCGACCCTGTAGAAGGATAAAGCGGCTAGAGATAATGAGATGAGATGAGAAATTGCCCAGCAGTATGTTCAGGGAAATGAAAGGAGGAGAGAGTTTTTTGGGTCCTTTACATAAGCTAATCTGTTTCTGCACTGTAAAACCCGATAAGGTCACTGAGCTCAAAAATTTTATTGAAACTGATTACGTAAAAATTTTTGAGGTAAGTAACTACATTTTTTAAGGTAGGATTTCTTAAAAATTACACTATAGTTACACTTAATTGTAATTTTTAAGAAATCTTACCTTAAAAAATGTAGTTACTTACCTCAAAAATTTTTACGTAATCAGTTTCAATAAAATTTTTGAGCTCAGTGACCTTATCGGGTTTTACAGCGTGGACAGTAAATTTGTAGTAAAGTTTGCCCTGGAGGGAATTAATTTAAAACTGTCATGTAGACTATTTTTTAGGCTACTATTTTATGTAAAAGTGCTGTTAAAGTGTTTGCAAGGCACGCTAAGTAACAATTTCAATTGTATTTTTTTTTTTGTTCATAGGGCTTTTTCTGTTTTCTCAAAGAATTAGTATGGTGAAATGTTTAAATAAAACATACTTTGCAGAGGGCGGCACGGTGGTGTAGTGGTTAGCGCTGTCGCCTCACAGCAAGAAGGTCCTGGGTTCGAGCCCCGGGGCCGGCGAGGGCCTTTCTGTGTGGAGTTTGCATGTTCTCCCCGTGTCCGCGTGGGTTTCCTCCGGGTGCTCCGGTTTCCCCCACAGTCCAAAGACATGCAGGTTAGGTTAACTGGTGACTCTAAATTGACCGTAGGTGTGAATGTGAGTGTGAATGGTTGTCTGTGTCTATGTCTCAGCCCTGTGATGACCTGGCGACTTGTCCAGGGTGTACCCCGCCTTTCGCCCATAGTCAGTTGGGATAGGCTCCAGCTTGCCTGCGACCCTGTAGAAGGATAAAGCGGCTAGAGATAATGAGATGAGATGAGATATTTTGCAGAAGGCATGAGGTTTTGGGTGGTAATTGATTGGCACACTAGACAAATGAAATATCTATCATGTATGGGTAGTGTTGATCAGGTAAGCCTTTGACAGTCATTGTTGCACCATAGTTTCAAATAAGTATCTAATTTTTATTGTTTTTATTGCAAACCACTGGCCCAAATGACACAAAATAACTAATCGAGCACCAGTTAAGGTTAAAGTAATTAAATACTAGGCCTTAGTTAATGTTAAAGTAATTAAGTACTAGCCTAATTGAGGTACAGTTGAAATGCTGACAGCTTGGTCCCCCCCAGTTCTAAAATCCTATCTGCACCCCTGATCGGCACAAGCCACCTCTGACTACTGTTCCCATAAAAACGATGCATTATTTGCCTTGTTTCCAAACTGCTGTCACAGCCATGCTGTTAGACAACATATTTTGACCAATCAAGATCTGAGAATTCAACAGTGCTGTAGTATAAAGAAATGTATTAAATGGTAGAAGTGAGTGAGATAGCCGTCTTCGACAAGCGCTTATATGGTAGTGACATAAAATGTGATGGCCGTCTCAAGATTCTCTGGATAGGATAGGAAGGGTAATTATAGTGGGAGATCTTCTCCCTGGTGTGAACGTCCCCTCTGAGGGACAGAGAGATAGAAAAAGAGAAATAGCCAGACTTAGACGAGTTACAAGCACATTGCAATTTTGCTGACTGACAGGCATCTCTGGTTCAACAAGGGCAGATCACATAACTGAAATCTAATCAGCCAAGTGCAAACCTGACCATGTTACATTACATCATTCAAGCCCTTATTTTCACCGATTGAATTTTTTTTTTTTTACATAAAATAGTTGTCTGCTGATTTGCTAATGAACTTCTAAAATTCTCCTCCATCTCTATTCCTTCCATCCAGTCTTTGAGGAAAGTCATCAGGGCACCAGTAGAATATGGAAATTGGTTTCTTGAAGTGGTATTGCAGTACGAGTAATATTTCACTGGACACGGCAGGATTATTACATATGCATTGCATGAAATGGTCCCTGGCACACTGCCAATCTTTAAGATGTATTGGTGATGGTGTGTGTCCAAGTGTTAAAAAAAAAAGATAGAAGTCCTCATCCATTTTTTCTTATTCCTTTCTCCTTGACTTCTCTAAGTGTAAATATTTAACTGTAGGTGGAAACACACTTAATGCTGTATGCACTAGCCAGAGCAGCAAGTGAGATTTTTCTGGGAAACTGTTTCAGGGTTGAACTTTGCTTTAGCTTCTTGCTTGAGACATTCTTACACTGTCTTGCAAAAGTATTCATCCCCCTTGGTGTTCATCTTGTTTTGTTACATTACAAGCTGTAATTAAAATGGATTTTGAGGGGGTTAGCACCATTTGGTTTACACAACATGCCTACCACTTTAAAGGTGCAATAATTAAGATGTTAAAAAAAAAAAATCTGGAGTGTGCATAGGTATTCACCCCCCCCCCAAAGTCAATACTTTGTAGAGCCACCTTTTGCTGCAATTACAGCTGCAAGTCTCTTGGGGTATGTCTCTATTAGTTTAGCACATCTAGCCCATTCCTCAAGGCAAAACTGCTCCAACTCCTTCAAGTTAGATGGGTTGCGTTGGTGAAATCTGCATGGCACTAAATACAGGGCAATTCTGGAGGAAAACCTGTTTGAGTCGGCCAGAGGTTTGAGACTGGGATGAAGGTTCACGTTCCAGCAGGACAATGACCCTAAACATACTGCTAAAAAGTTACACTGGAGTGGTTTAAAAGGAAACATTTAAAATGTCTTGGAATGGCCTAATCAAAGCCCAGACCTCAATCCAATTGAGAATCTGTGGCATAACTTGAAGATTGTTGTACACTAACGCAACCCATCTAACTTGAAGTCACTGTATATGACTGATTCAACATCTGCAAGATTGCATTCATATAACTCACTGCTGCTGTGCATTTGGATAGTAGGGGAATGTTGATTCATACAGGAATATAGATCTAATTTTGAGAAGATGATACTCATATGATGGCACGGTGTAGTGGTTAGCGCTGTCACCTCACAGCAAGAAGGTTCTGGGTTCGAGCCCCGTGGCCGGCAAGGGCCTTTCTGTGCGGAGTTTGCATGTTCTCCCCGTGTCCACGTGGGTTTCCTCCGGGTGCTCCGGTTTCCCCCCACAGTCCAAAGACATGCAGGTTAGGTTAACTGGTGACTCTAAATTGACCGTAGGTGTGAATGTGAGTGTGAATGGTTGTCTGTGTCTATGTGTCGCCCTGTGATGACCTGGCGACTTGTCCAGGGTGTACCCCGCCTTTCGCCCGTAGTCAGCTGGGATAGGCTCCAGCTTGCCTGCGACCCTGTAGAACAGGATAAAGCGGCTAGAGATAATGAGATGAGATAATGAGATGATACTAATATTGCTCTATGATCTGATATAACAAGGATACATTTAAAGCGTTCAGTACGTTTGACGGATTATATTGATTCAGTACTATGCAAACAATTTGGGGAAAAAAAAGTGCTTCAAGGAGTAGGAGGCCACACCAACTTTTCTGAGACTGACAGGCTCAGAGGCCACGCGTCCTTCACTATTCCTTTACTGGATGAGAGAATAAGAATGAGCCAGAAATGCACAGTGCATTTTGTCAGGAATAAATCAGGTCTTGTGATTCCTCAAAGGTGCAGAGGAGGTCCTAGATTGGAGCAAAAACCATCTGCTCCCAGTTATTAAATCCAGACTTGGACTCAGCCTGGGATTCACACAGTGACTCTGTGCTGGATAGAATTTATTGAGGACAGAGAGGCAGCTGCTATGATACTTGGACATGGACTGTCTTGCCTGAGCCTAATCATGGCATTCGTAATTAGTAGAGAAAACAGGGAGTTTGCAGATCACAGACAGATCCAAGCAATGTGCTGCCTGATAGAGGAGCATCCAATTAAGAGCTCTGGGTATGGCCAAATGTTGACACAAATTTCTCAGAGGAACCAAGCACTAAACTAGCAAGGACAACTGAAGCATTTTTAGCCTTCCTTGCTTCTAAAGGAAGTTAGAGTGTTAATTAACCATCTCTGATCATTTTTCATTTCCACACATGAAAAAAGTGTCTTTTGATGTGCATTCAGCTTAATTTTAATATTGCAATATCTGGAAAGAGATAATGATAATATATTTGGTTAATCTCCAGGAGCGGGAAGGAATACAATATCATGAAATTCCAATTAAGTCCATATCAGTTCACAAAATGTGTAGAAAAATTCATGTTGAAGGAGAATATTTATGCACACTGTATTTAATGTGGGCTAACTGTGCTGAGAGTGATGGGTTTATGTAATGGGAATAAAAGAGATGCACAGCAAAAGCTTTATTAGATGTCAGTTCAGAATTTCCGCCTGTAGCCAGAATTCTGTGCTACTGAGCTTAGTGAATGAAAGCACAGATATGAACACTCCACATGAGAGCAGCACTCCGTGTAAAGTCAAAAGCGTCAAAGGGCAGTTGAGCCATGTCTGATGTAAAATGGGCTTAATCTGCAAGCACGAGACATCTGATTTATTTCCAAGAATTTTAATAATAGCTGTACTGAATGTTATTGGAAATGTATTAGCTCTCTTCTGTCCCACAAGTTTCATATCTGACCAGCCTCTCCTGCCTACATGAGAATAAAAGCAACTTCTGTTCTCTCAATATTGCACACTGGGTGATATAACATCAATAGTGTTATACTGTGTCACAATATGATTTTCTGAGATATCCTAGATATTATGATATTATATAATGTGTGATGTGGTATCTGACACCAAGATGTTAGCAGCAGATCCTTTAAGTCCTGTAAGTTATGAGGTGGGGCCTCCATGGATTGGACTTGTTTGTCCAGCACATTCCAGAGATGCTCTTTCAGATGGAGATCTGGGGAATTTGGAGGCCAAGTAAACACCTTGAACTCTCATGTTCCTCAAACCATTCCTGAACAATTTTTGCAGTGTAGCAGGGCACATTATCCTGCTGAAAGAGGCTGCTGTCATTAGGGAATACTGTTGCAATGAACAGGGTGCGCTTGGTCTGCAACAATGTTTAGGTAGGTGGTACGTGTCAAAGTTACAACCACATGAACGCCAGGACCCAAGGTTTCCCAGCAGAACATTGTCCAGAGCATCACACTGCCTCTGCTGGCTTGCCTTCTTCCCATAGTGCATCCTGGTGCCATCTGTTCCTCAGGAAAGTAATGCACATGCCCACAGCTGTCCAAATGATGTAAAAGAAACCATGATTCATCAGCTCAGTCCAACTTCTTCCATTGCTTCATGGTCCAGTTCTGATGCTCACGTGGCCTTTGTAGACGCTTTCAGTGGTGGACAGGGGTTAGGATGGGCCCTATATGCAGCAGGCTGCAATGCACTGTGTGTTTGTGCTACAGTAGCTCTTTTGTAGGATTGGACCAGATGGGCTAGCCTTTGTGTAAGTTAACTAATTCATTTTTTAATAATTTTTAACATGCATCAATAAGCTTTGGGCATCCATGATCCTGTCGCCAGTTCACCAGTTGTCCTTCCTTGGACCACTTTTGGTAGGTACTAAGCACTGCAAACCAGGAACACCCATAAGACCTGCCATTTTGGAGATATTCTGACCAAGTCATTCTAATCATCACGATTTAGTTCTTGTCAAAGTTGCTCATATCCTTATGCTTTCCAAGTTTTCCAACACATCAATTTCAAGAATTGGCAGTTTACTTGCTGCCTAGTATATCCCACCCCTTGACAGATGTCATTGTAATGAGATAGACAGATAAAATGCCTTTATTGTCACTGCACAAATCAACAAAAAAATTTTTTTAGTTTATCATAGGAGAGCAAAGCTACTGCGTATGTGCATGCCATCACTCTTGGGTACTTCAGCCCAAGGCTGTCCTATGTTAACCTAACTGCATGTCTTTGTGGAAACCGGAGCACCCAGAGGAAACCCATGCAGACACGGGGAGAACATGCAAACTCCACACAGAAAGGCCCCCGTCGGACACTGGGCTCGAATTCAGAACCTTCTTGCTGTGAGGCAACAGTGCTAACCACTACACCACCATGCCGCCTGATAACAAGCAATGTTGTTTGCGTTACATTAATTCCACTGACATGTCATGGCTGATCTGTGTAGGTGTTTTTTTTTTATTGAAGTAAAAGTTAAACCATGTTTTGTTTTAAAATGCTACTGATTTGCTAGCTGTTTGTTAGCAAACACATATAGGTGAAACATACACATCATCGAAACGTCTTTAAGAATGGACAGACGATATTTTCATCCAGCCCTACCCAGAAAACCCAAACAGTGATTTCTGTATTCGAATACTGGTGCCTCAAATGGTTAAGCAGGGATCCAGTGATTATACACATCCAATACTGTGTCAGCCTGGGCTCACAGATGACATGACTATTTAAGGGTTTGGTCTGTTGTTGGGAGGTCAGGCATTTTTATCCCCGATGACACCTAACTATCTGTGGCCAGGAGCTAGGTTTGCCAACATTCTGTCAGCTCGAGATTGGAAAGAATGTAGGTTTTAGGACAGATAGTATGCGGGGAGCCATTAATTCTATATGCCTCACTATAATGATGATAATCACCACTATTACCAGAACAAGAGACACTTAATTTTCACATTTTAAACCAAACCCATAAGCTTGCAAATTTCAGCACAACTAGAAATTTAGAATGTTATCATACCATTTTGGTTTTTACAAACATTCAGGAACTTTGTTTCATGCATGCATTCAGTGGCATACCAGTACTGTGGTAGCTACTGCTACTTGTAGCGTTCTTTGTTAATTAACATAGGACTGTATAGCAAGTGGTACAGCCACTGTGTGAAAGCAGAACAGTTACCACTTTTGGCTTAACTGGTATACTGCACTCACATTAAACTACCTACTGACACTCAGAGCAGGCAAATTAATCAACCATACCTTACAGCAGGGGTCACCAAACTTTTTTCTCTGGGGGCCACATTGTCGTTCCTGACTGTGATGGGGGCCGGGGTCGGGTCAGCTATATCACATAGAATTGTATAACCCAGACAGATATGACCACCAGCAGGCCTCATTGTGTAGTAGAGATTACTAGCCTGGCACGGCCATCCCCACTACTATATCCACACTACTATACCCACACTACTATAGCCACACTTGATTCCTGGCACATATTTGTTTATCTTTACTAGTGGTTTGCAAAAGTAGTAATCAAGTCTTCACACTTTGTTTTAATTTGAAATACCACTGATATTCCATTTATTTATTTTCTAATAAAAATAATATCAAAGCTGTCAAGGTAAGAAACATCTGCCTAGTTGAGGTGATTGACACTGGCAAAGGTGAGTGGAAAATTATAAATTGTAGGTAGGCCTGTTGATATTATTAATAATAATTGTATGCAGCACTTAATAAAGGTCAAATAAATAGGCCTATAAAATAAATACATTTTAAAAAACAGTGAAATTATAATAATATGAGCAATAGATCAATAGATCACAGCAGTTGTGCTGTGTCCTGCACGTCATTGCTCTCATCCATGGCCAAAGCAAAAAACTCGAATTCTGACGCTTTCTCATTCAGCTGGTCAGACACGCTGTCCCCCAAATCTTCGGTTCGCCTGGTCATAGCAGGTGCAGAGAGACCCGCCACGTTGAGCGCATCCTTCTTGTCGGGACACACCTCCTCAGCCACAGCAAGCATGCATACTTTAACAAAGTCCCCATCAGTAAACGGCTTAATTTCCATGGGTAGCTAGTAGGTGAGCTACCTTATAGCCAGCTCGGACAGCAGCCTGGTTGATCTGGGTTTGGCGAAGGAATACATTCTGTTGTGCAGCCAGTCCGCATTTCATCCTCCGAATCCTGTCTTCTCTTGTTTGCCCTCGCAAACTAGCATACTCTTTGTGGCATAGTTCGAATTACGTGGGAGCCAATGGGAGCTGAGCTCCCATTCCCTCAGGCTCCCATGAAAGAAGCAAACTTAATTTTCTGTGGAAGTCTCTCAAATACGTCATATATCACCATAATAAGCTTGAATAGCCTATATCACCATATAAATATAAATAAAACTCATTTCATTTCCGATCACCATGCAGCCATAACTTTGTATTGAACATGTTATTAAACCGCAACATGTACAGCTGTACTTCACCACCACACCACTATGCGCGCAAACTGAAATTTGCAGCCTGCGAAATCGAATGTGAAGTTAAGTCCGAAGAAGACTTGTCCTCTATCTCACAACGATCTTCCTTTGTTTAACAATATATATAATTATATATATATACAATATATATATAATTTGTTTAACAATATATATATATATATATATATATATATATATATATATATATATATATATATATATATATATATATGCAACACCGTGTGTGTGTGCGTGTGTGCGGGCATGCGCGCGCCTGTGTGTGAAAGCTGTGCACTGCAGTGCGCAAAAGTGCGCTGGTCCAGGAGAGCGAGTATGCATTGCTTTTTTTTTTTTAAATAGAAACCCCCATAGGGTCAAATTTATAATTCGAACCCTGCTTTGTGGCGGGTTTCATAGTGACGACGCAGATTATATTCTTTGAAAACCGGCACACTTTCTTTACATACAAGACAAACTGCACGGTCCTTACACTGAACGAAAAAATAATCGGTGGTCCACTGTTCTTTAAAAACTCCGCACTCTGTCAACTTTTCGCTGACCGCTCGCCATTTTGCTGTCCTGAACACTGACAGTTCTTTGCGCATGCGCTGCCTGTCACTGCTTGATCGCGAGCATATGACGAAAATTCGGAAAATATGAATAGTTCATTTTATAACTAAATATCAATTTTAATTGATAAAATCAACAAAATACAAGATGCAGACATGTTATTATTTGCCAAAAAGCAATTTAAAAAAATAGGCCATGACCACTTTTGGGGATTGTCTCATAGGGCCGGTTCAAGTGATGGGGGGTAGAGGGGCTGGGGGCCGGTCAAAGGGGGGTGGCGGGCCGGATCTGGCCCGCGGGCCGTAGTTTGGTGACCCCTGCCTTACAGCATTAAGAGTAGAGCTATAGTGCGAAGACTGAATGTCACAATTATCCAGGAGTTTACGCTGCTAATTTTTTTTCCTTTTCACTTAAAGAAAAAAATCAAGAATAAGATTTTAATATAGTGTGCTAAGACTTTACACAGTCTCTCATCTCAAAGATTGAAAATCATCATCTGTGGGGAAGGCCTCATATTTTAGCAATAAGAACGCTTAGACAACATTTTGCACTATAGTCACTGGCAATAATGAAGTAAATCATTTTTTTGGCAACCACACTGTGAATATAAGACCACATAATCACCACTGATCTCTGAGTGGGAAGGATAACCCTCCTCTTTCTCCAGTAAATCAGAGAGATGCTAGCCAATTGCTGTGGTCTGTTAGTGCATGTACTGTATATACAGTGAATAGAGCATTTAGTGCTCTCCTCCGAGCATGTTCAGCAGTCTCATGACCGATTGCTTCATGTGTCTTGAAGGAAGAACTTATCTTGTGTATTGATTAGTAGCTGTCGTACAATAAGTAGGACTTTGCTAGAAGAACTTGCAGTACATATCCTGCATATTGATTTAGAGCTGCCATACGATAGGGAAGACTTAGCTAGAGGAACTGGCAGTCACGAAAACTGAGAAATAAAATGGGCTTGACTTACACTGCCCACAAAAACATGCTAACCTGCACTTTTGGTCCATTTGATGTTGGTCCTGGTCCACTTTGTACTAGCCTTAAAAAAAAGTCAGCTCGAATTCCCTTAAGGGTTCTTCAGTGGCCCATAAGTTATGGAACCCTACAACAACTTGTTTAGGTAGCATTAAGAACCCTTAACTGTAACAAAAACCTCTTGATGAACTCATGAAGAACACTTTCTCGAAGAATGTATGTTTTGTGTCTTGTATACAACTCTGACATTTGCCTTTACCACATCCTCAAGAGAAGCTTTAAAAATATTCACTCTCGCAGAAATATGGACATCCCATAAATGTCTGATGATAAATGACTGTCATGACAGTACATGGAGTGGCACGGTGACGCAGTGGTTAGTGCTGTCACCTCACAACAAGAAGGTTCTAGGTTCAAGCCTAGCGGCTGACTGGGGCCTTTCTGTGTGGAGTTTGCATGTTCTCCCCATGTTCATGTGGGTTTCCTCTGGGTGCTCCGGTTTCCCCCACAGTCCAAAGACTGTGAAAGTAGGTTAACTGGCTACTCAAAATTGCTCATAGGTGTGAATGTGTGTGTGTATGGTTGTTTGTCTGTGGAAGCTGTGATGGGCCTAGCAAGCCAGTGGTGGATGAGGTGTGCTCAAGATAGATGCAAACGGCCTTGTAAGAGGCTGGCAACTGACAGGCCAATTGGCCTACAAGACATGTGAGAGAAGAAGAAAGAAGACAGTACATGGTCACTAATGAAGCACTATTGGGATTGAGATATGTCCTGTCAAGGTTCCACTCTGATGTTTGTTGAAGTTTTGGTGTCTTCAAGAAAAAAAATGGACTAGCTCTTTCTTTCTGAAACTCAATGGGACTCTAAATTTGTACCTGAAGCCAAGCCGATGAAAATGACGGCTGCCCAGCTTGGCCAGAGTTTTCCTAGCCGAGTCCTCGAGGTTGTTCGAGCCCTCATCGTTCACCATCATGGCTAGGATCTGACCATCATCCACTGCCTCCACATACTGGGCCAGGCGCCTGCTTTCGTCCTTACTCCTGTATGTGTCAAATCTGCAAAGTAGTTCAAAGAGAAATATCATTATCTAGCCATGGAAGGTTCTGAAAGCCAAACAAACATTCCAGGCAAGTTGGAATAAGTTGTTGTTTTGAAGGCAAAGTACAGCCAAAGGGCAGGTTATTCTTCTGTGATGAGAAACTGGTTACAGGCCAGTCATGCAGGGCTGGAAGAACAGCTTTGTTTTGACAATTGGTCGAAAGTTTATGTTTCCTGGTTTTAATGCCAGCAAGTCAATAAATCACTATTTCGTTGATGTAAATCAGCCGTAATCCAATATATGGCCAAACAATAGCTTAGCAAAAAGAAATGCAGGTCACAGAAGAAGCAAAGTCAAAGGACACAGATATGAAAGACACTGAAGGATAGATGGAGAAAGGAAATTATTCATGATGTACTGACACAGACAGACAGACTGGTGGAGTTATATAAAGATGAACAGATAGACAGAGTTATACTTGAGGGAGAGACCGAGATGGACAGTGGCTTATACATCACACAAGAAAGACAGAGATGTGTATCAAGAGTTTGAGACATCCATGAGGAAAGCATTTTTTAGCACCAAATTAAGAAACGGCTCCAAGTGCAATAACATAAGCTCCGCCTCTTTCATAAAGTACAGCAAGAACACCAACCTATCAGTGCGTAGCACCTGTCCTGTTGTGGGCTCAATGACATGGACGATGATGCCACGGTTGCCCCAGCTCCTCTCGAAATGGTAGCTGTTTTCATTTCCTTCTCCAGGATGCAGTGTTTTGTTAAGGAACGTCCATGACAGCTTCTTCTCAGCGTGAATCTCCAGCGTTCCTCCTGTTCCTACACCAACATACTTTCTCCCAAAATAACTGTGCTCATCACTGGTGTCGTCAGATCTGTTATGAAAAACATAGCAAATAAGCACATAACAGGCAACTATTTTCAGTGAAACTACACCACAACCTTTTGGTCCTATAATAGTCATTTCCTCTGATAGATTAAACAGATGAAAAACTACATAGCAACAAATGGGCTAGTCGGTAATTGTGTCTCGACTGAGTATCCCTATATGTTTACCTGCCAAAATGGACATTAAGTGTAAGTGGGCATAAATGAAGACTGAGCTGTAAACAACCATAATACTTTTGAGATATCTGGCACCCTAGTGTTTAACAAAGATCCCACATAGACAAGCAAAGTGCAAAGAGGTCAATTCTAATGCTGAAGTATCAAAAAGCCTTGGTGTATATATGCATATATATATATTTATTCGATCCACATTCACTGGATATGAGCAACTGCATGCTCTGATTGGCTACTCTACTACTCAGATATCAGCTCATATACTGTGAGTAGAGAAAAACAAAATGGAGGCGCGCATCAAGGCGCGACACCAGTGATGAGCACACCAGTGATGAGCACTTTATCAAGTATTTAAAAAAAAAAAGAAACAGCTAAAAGAGTATAGTTTTGGTTTTTTCCTCCTCCAATATCTCCTGTTCCACACTCCACCCCAGTCGGTGGCAGTAAAGCAACTTTATGTTGGTTTGCCAACCACCAAAAAACCCTAAAGAAGAAGAAGAAGAAAATGGCAGAGCGTGTTGCTGAGCCAACCGAGGACGAAATAAAAACTCTACTCAAAAACAACCCCCCCCCAGAAAAACACAAAAAAGCAACAAAATATGGAATGAAAGTATTTGATGGTAAGAACGTATCTTTTTATTATTTTTCAAGAATTATTGTTATCGCATTTTTCATAAATTGCTACTGTCATTTCGTCGTTTTTTTACATTCTAAGCAGAAATTATTTTGTTGGATGTTTTGTATAAAGTTTTTATTTATCAAATTTGCAAACAATAAAAATGCTCTGTTTCTCAAAATCCAGTGAATGCGGCTATAATAAAACAGTTATTCTACTCAATCTCACTGTACATGGCTTATAGCCAACTCGGTGCTACGTGCCTCGTCGGCTATCAGCTCATGCACGACTCGATTTCGTGGAATAACCGTTAAATATATAAATTTCTATATATTCACATGAATTATAATAATACTGTAAAACAAAAATGCATAAAAACTTCACAATACGACAAAGAAACAGCAGGGTATACACAGACGAACTAATCAAGAACTAAAACAAAACCGGTGGATACAAAATGGCAGCAAACTAATGACAGGAGGTGGAAATCAAAACAAACATGAGCACAGGGAACTCCAACGCAAATGTGACGCATCCAAATAAACCCCTATCTGAGATAAATGATCAAGCAGATTGATATCAATCTGTGTGCTGTGGAAGCTAGTGATTCCATCTTCAAAGTGGCTGCTACTGTTTTTAGGTCTGTGACATCCATTTTACAGTGTCATACCATGTCACAATCTACATAAGCAAACAGTAAGAGGTGACGTGTGTATGCTGTATACACAATCAAGTCAAGTCAACTTTATTGTCAAATATGCTATACATGCTCGACATACAGCACAGATGAAATTTGAGTCCTCTCTGACCCATGGTGCAAACAGAACACTCTACAGTATAAACACTCTAGATAAGAAAATAGACATAGACTAAACACTCACAGGTACAACCCCGATTCCAAAAAAGTTGGGACAAAGTACAAATTGTAAATGAAAACGGAGTGCAATGATGTGGAAGTTTCAAAATTCCATATTTTATTCAGAATAGAACATAGATGACATATCAAATGTTTAAACTGAGAAAATGTATCATTTAAAGAGAAAAATTTGGTGATTTTAAATTTCATGACAACAACACATCCCAAAAAAGTTGGGACAAGGCCATGTTTACCACTGTGAGACATCCCCTTTTCTCTTTACAACAGTCTGTAAACGTCTGGGGACTGAGGAGACAAGTTGCTCAAGTTTAGGGATAGGAATGTTAACCCATTCTTGTCTAATGTAGGATTCTAGTTGCTCAACTGTCTTAGGTCTTTTTTGTCGTATCTTCCGTTTTATGATGCGCCAAATGTTTTCTATGGGTGAAAGATCTGGACTGCAGGCTGGCCAGTTCAGTACCCGGACCCTTCTTCTACCCAGCCATGATGCTGTAATTGATGCAGTATGTGGTTTGGCATTGTCATGTTGGAAAATGCAAGGTCTTCCCTGAAAGAGACGTCGTCTGGATGGGAGCACATGTTGCTCTAGAACCTGGATATACCTTTCAGCATTGATGGTGTCTTTCCAGATGTGTAAGCTGCCCATGCCACACACACTAATGCAACCCCATACCATCAGAGATGCAGGCTTCTGAACTGAGCGCTGATAACAACTTGGGTCGTCCTTCTCCTCTTTAGTCCGAATGACACGGCGTCCCTGATTTCCATAAAGAACTTCAAATTTTGATTCGTCTGACCACAGAACAGTTTTCCACTTTGCCACAGTCCATTTTAAATGAGCCTTGGCCCAGAGAAGACGTCTGCGCTTCTGGATCGTGTTTAGATACGGCTTCTTCTTTGAACTATAGAGTTTTAGCTGGCAACGGCGGATGGCACGGTGAATTGTGTTCACAGATAATGTTCTCTGGAAATATTCCTGAGCCCATTTTGTGATTTCCAATACAGAAGCATGCCTGTATGTGATGCAGTGCCGTCTAAGGGCCCGAAGATCACGGCCACTCAGTATGGTTTTCCAGCCTTGACCCTTACGCACAGAGATTCTTCCAGATTCTCTGAATCTTTTGAATGATATTATGCACTGTAGATGATGATATGTTCAAACTCTTTGCAATTTTACACTGTCGAACTCCTTTCTGATATTGCTCCACTATTTGTCGGTGCAGAATTAGGGGGATTGGTGAGCCTCTTTCCATCTTTACTTCTGAGAGCCGCTGCCACTCCAAGATGCTCTTTTTATACCCAGTCATGTTAATGACCTATTGCCAATTGACCTAATGAGTTGCAATTTGGTCCTCCAGCTGTTCCTTTTTTGTACCTTTAACTTTTCCAGCCTCTTATTGCCCCTGTCCCAACTTTTTTGAGATGTGTTGCTGTCATGAAATTTCAAATGAGCCAATATTTGGCATGAAATTTCAAAATGTCTCACTTTCAATATTTTATATGTTGTCTATGTTCTATTGTGAATACAATATCAGTTTTTGAGATTTGTAAATTATTGCATTCCGTTTTTATTTACAATTTGTACTTTGTCCCAACTTTTTTGGAATCGGGGTTGTATGTATATACACACAATATATAAATTGTGTGTGTATATATATATATATATATATATATATATATATACACACACACACACACACACACATACCGTACATATACATGCACACACATACACATTCTGTACATACATATATACATATACATGTATGTATACAATGCTAAATTGATGCCTACAGGCTTGCATTAGTTGTAACTACCTTAGCCTTGAAGTGCCAGGGAAAAATGTAACAAGCAAATGTGTCTTGACTGATTGACTGCATATTGGGAAAACTGTAAATATAATTTTTGTCCAAACTTTACTACAGAAAGCAATATCAAATGTCATGCCTACATATTATAGTGAAGTGTCCAATGTGGATTGTGATGCTCCTGCTTTACCTGCCATAGAGGGAGATGGTGAGGTTTCCTTTATATGGACACTCAGGACTGCCGATATGCATCTCACCGTTGTTCCCAATGAGGATGTGTTTGGCACGAAGTAAGATGGGCTGGTTAGTGTCAGCAATCACAAGCTTTCCTATGGAGAACACAGAACTCTTCCATGACTTGATCTCAAACCCAAAACATCTGTGTTCTTTCCTTTTAAGGCCACTGAGATGCAGCATTAACCCAAACATGCTCTTTACTATCAGGATAGATGTGAATGGATTTCTCCTTCAAGTGAAACACATGAACCTTTCGGTTAAACACACTTCAAACCCCCTGTGATTGATTTTATTATGCTTGAAAGAAAGCAGGAGAAAGGTGACATACCTCCATTGAGGATCTCGATGGAATGGACGGTGGCAGAGGAGGTAAGAAGCAGTTTACGGCCGTAGCCGATGGTGACACGGTGAGATTCACTAAAGCCAGGAGTCCAGGACTGCAACCCAGGCATCTGATCTGGACAAACTGCAGAATGAACAAACACATACAGTATAGACACACTCAGGATAATGACTTGAGTAACCAGACACACGCATTACAATTTAGTGCAAAGTGCATGATGTACATTGCCTTGTGTAAATATTCACACCTATGGAACTTGATTATTTACCACCGTGGGTCAATACTTGGAAGAATCACCTTTGGCTAAAGGCTTCTGGGATAAGGCACAATCACTGGAGGCACTGTATACAGTATGATATGAACACATAATGTTTGCATAAACATACATACCAATATTTTCTTGACTGGTTTTAGTCAACACCACCTAAACCGAGACCAAGTCATGACCAAGACCACAGTGTATCAATATCAAAACAAGTCCAAGACTTTGAGGAGTTGAGACAAAGTCAAGTCCAAGACCAAAGTAGGACAAGACCATGTCAAGACCAAGACCAAACCAGTGCAAGTCCCACTCGGCACTGACACACTTATGATAAAATGTGGAACATTAAAACCATAAACACTTCTCAAATTTTATTACACAAGATTTGGCTAACATATCCTCCCACTCCCAGACAGTCATAGCTCCTTGTCCTGTCTCCCGCATGCACTTTCTTTGAGTGTGAAGATGGGTGGTGGTGGTGGGGGTGACAGCAGTTAACAGCAACAAAAATTTCAAATTAAAAGTGAGTCACATTATTGGTTGAATTTGAAGCAGAAAGTTTTACATCCAATCACAGTAAAGATGTTAACAAATAAATCAGACAGACAATGCATAGGCAATTCAGTGATATCCCCACAGTTGTGGTCTTGACTGGTCTTAAAATAAAATCCTGAGTCCTCTATGTCTGAGACTGAGACAAGCCCGAGTAAAAATGCACTCAATTCTGAGATGAGACCAAGACCTTTAAAAAGTGGTTTTGAGACCAAGGTCACTGCGTATCTTTAACACCAATGTGAAGTCTGTCCTTCTGCATGCCTGCAAGACATGGAGAACGACCAAAGCATTGACAAACAGGCTACAGACCTTTGGCTATCGATGCCTGAGGAATATTCTCAACTTAAAGTGGGAGGACCATATCTCCAACGAGGAATTATGGGAGTAGACAGGACAGGAATGGATAGAGAACCAAATTAAGAGGAGGAAGTGGAGCTGGATCGGACACACCTAAATGGAAGCCAGCTAGCAACATCACCAGGCGTGCCCTGCGCTGGAACCCACAAGGGAAAAGGAAGCCAGGACAACCAAAGAACACATGGAGGCGGTCAACAGAAGCTGAAGCGAGGACCATCAGACTAGATTGGACAAAGATGAAGACAGCAGCTGAAGACCGACGTAAATGGCGGGTGACAGTGGACGACCTATGCTCCTCAAAGGGATTAAGTCAAGTAAGTCTTGAGACCAAGACTGATCTCAAGTACTACAGCATCATGATTTAATGATACCTGAACAAAAATGAAGCACACAGTTTCTCTTTCCATCCATCTATTATCCATAACCACCTATCCTGTGCAGGGTCATGGGCAAGCTGGAGCCTATCCCAGCTGACTACGGGCGAGAGGCGGGGTACACCCTGGACAAGTCACCAAATCATCACAGGGCTGACACACATATAGTAGAGACAAACAACTATTCACACCTACGGTCAATTTAGAGCCACCGATTAGCCTAACCTGCATGTCTTTGGGCTGTGGGGGAAACCAGAGCACCCAGAGGAAACCCACACAGACACGGGAAGAACATGCAAACTCCACACAGAAAGGTCCCCATCGGCCACTGGGCTCGAACCCAGAACCTTCTTGCTGTGAGGCAACAGTGCTAACCACTACACCCCCATTTTCTCTTTCTTGTCTTGTAATGTTGAAATGACTTGCTCTCTGAATGTTGATTGTAGTGTGGATAAAACTGATAAATTCAGAAATGAATGCACATATTTTATAAAACAAACCTTTTTTTCCTGTTGTTCATCATACCAACATTGTTTATATCATAAAATTAACAGCAAGAGTCAAAGTAAATAAATAAAAAGTAGCTAAAAAAAGAAGTGATAAAGTTATTTAGTCATTAGAAAACAAGTTTTTTAACCCCAATGTCATTTTATCATGTAAGCAAGCATTTTAGATATTCACACCTTGTTTACTGTTTGGTGTATTTCTTCTTTATTATTTCTGCATCATTTTCCCTCACAGCTATAATGACCATTATACAGGCTGTGCAGAACCCTTTATCCAAACCAAACAAAGTGTTTCCTTCTCAGAAGAGAAATCCTAATCCTCAATTCACATGAAATGACATTCTGAATTTGCAGCTACAAAACAAGGCACATAGATATCTGGCATTTTTTTCTGAAGCCTTGTTATTTTAAGATCACAAGAACAATAAAAACAGTAAGTCACAGCAAGACAAGAGCTGTTAGAGTCCCAGTGCTATGAATTCTGCCAGGAAATCACCTACTTGTGCAATTCCCCACACGGAAGCTATGCTACTTGTCTCGAATTAACTCTGGAGGTATCCCTACCACATCCACAATATCCAGTTTGTCCTTAATTGACAGCTAACTTTGCTCAGTAGTGTGGTTATTGTAAAAACCATGGCAATGCATTTGAAATAAATAGGTGTTGTTAAAAGTGAGCCCAGGGTTCTTTAGGGTGCATTTTGTAATATTTGGCTCACATTGCATGAGTGGTCAATAAAATATCTCCTCAAGTTCATTTTCTCATAAATTACTAAGAATTATAAAAGCCCTTTCTGGACTTCCGTGATTTCTGGGTGCATTGTTTTAATCGCATTAATGTAATTACCTCTGTGTAAGTAAGAAAACCATTTAAAAGTATCTAAAAAAAAAAAAAGCCCCAACATCCATTTGTTCATTCAGTCATTCATTTTTAGTAACTTTCACTACAGTAATTTCAGTTATATCATGAGTTCTACTCAAAGTTGGGTCATACCAAAGTCCGTCATAAAAATGGTACCTACTGCCATCTGGCAAGACACTCTGCAATACAGATGCGAGTGGGGAGTCAAACTCTCGCGGTTACCAAAGGATTAACCCTACATATTTAATAGGTGAGAGGCTGAGGGCTACTGAAATGGAGCCTTAAGAGCTGGTTAGTACTGGGACAGGAGACTGCCTGGGAAGACCAGATCCTTGCGCAGGAGGGGGGATATCATGATACCAGTCCATTGCAAAGCACTGTGCAAATATACCTGTCCACATTAAATATGAGAGATAATGTTGTGACATTTCTACTATGTACATGCAAACAGTCCCCTCCTAAAGTACTGAAATAGAGAGGCCAATTCTTTTGTGTTTGCTATACACTGAATACATTTGAGTTTGCGATAATAAGCTTTCATTTCTTGATACGTACATCTAAATGTGTTAAACAACTTAGAACATGCCACCTTTGGGGGAAGACCACCCAATTTTTAGATGAGATATTTAAATAAATATTTGGTTGCATATCAAGCCGGCGACCTACTGACATCACCAAAGTATTGCATTCTCCTTTTGTGATGGTTTTTCAGGCTTGTACCACAGCTTCTTTCAGTTGTTTGTTTTAATGTGATTTTCCCTTCAGTTTCCTCTTCAGGAGGAGAAATACATGCTCAATTGCATTAAGGTCTGGTGATTGGCTTGGCCAATCTAAAACCATCTCCTTTTTTTCCCTGATGAAGTTCTTTGTGTTGTTGGTGTGTTTTGAGTCATTGTCTTGCTGCAAGTTCTTCCCAATTGCATTGGATGTATTTGTCTGTAACTTGGCAGACATGATTCTGTTGACTTCTAAATTCGTTCTGCTGTTCCCACCATGAGGTACATCATCAATAAAGATTAGTCAGCCTGTTCCAGAAGCAGCCATGCAGGCCCAAGCCATAACACTACCTCCACTGTGCTTGTCCAATGAGCTTGTATGTTTTGGATCATGAGCAGATCCTTTCTTTCTCCACACTTTGGCCTTTCCATCACTTTGGTAAAGGATAATCTTGGAACCGAATCTAGAACCAATGCTTACTGCTGTTTAGTGCTTTTCATCTTGTGGTATGGCCTCTATATTTCTGCTGCAAGTGTCTTCTTCAAATGATTTATTGCGATACCTTCACCCTGGCCCTGTGGAGGTTGTTGATGATGTTACTGACTGTTGTTTTTGTTTGTTTTGTTCTCCTTACAATGCTTTTGTCATCAGCTGCTGTTTTTTTTGTTTCGGGGTTTTGTTTTTTGGGAAACCTGTTCAGTGTCTGGCGGCACGGTGCTGTAATGATTAGCACTGTTGCCTCACAGCAAGAAGGCTCTGGGTTTGAGCCCAGTGGCCAATGGGGCTTTTCTGTGTGGAGTTTGCATGTTCTCCCCGTGTCTGCGTGGGTTTCCTCTGGGTGCTCCGGTTTCCCCCACAGTCCAAAGACATGCAGGTTAGGCTAATTGGTGACTCTAAATTGACCGTAGGTGTGAATGTGAGTGGTTGCTTGTCTCTATGCGTCAGCCCTGCAATGACCTGGCGACTTGTCCAGGGTGTACCCTGCCTCTCGCCCATAGTCAGCTGGGATAGGTTCCAGCTTGCCTGTGACCCTGCACAGGATAAGCAGTTACGGATAATGGATGGATGTTCAGTGCCTGGTTTGCTAGCACAGTGCCTTGCAAAAGTATTCATCCCCCTTGGTGTTTGTCCTGTTTTGTTGCATTACATGCTGGAAATAAAATGGATTTTTTTTTTTTTTTTTTTTTGGGGGGGGGGGGGGGTAGCACCATTTGATTTACACAACATGACTACCACTTTAAAGGTGCAAATTGTTTTTTTTTTTTTTTTTTACTGTGACACAAACAATCATTAAGATGAAAAAACAGAAATCTGGAGTGTACATAAGTATCTACAGAAGGTACAGTTAGCCTATAATGACTGTTTAAGGATCCTACTCAGGAGACCAAGGTGCTGTAGTGCTAGTGCCCTGTTCTGTAATGCAGGGGTCAGCACCTTTAAAGCTTTACTGAGGAACTTGATATATAAATTTATATGTCGCTTAAACATGTCACAGAATGACATTATAATGGTGCTGATCAATCCCAGCTATAGTGTAATTCGGTACGAGTCACCAATGTGGAGGTACTGGTATGAATGTCTTTTATAAGTTTTTTTTTTAATTGATTGGTGTTTGTGTTTGTCTATGTTCTTGTTTGTTTGTCTGTTTTTATATTGGGCATGTGTAATCTGTGTGTACTTGGACCTTGAGTCTGGCAAATAAAGATGATGATGATGATGATGATATTCACCCCCTTTTGTATGAAATCCTTAAATAAGAGCTGGTCCAACCAATTCACTTCATAAGTCACATAATTAGTTGATTAAGATCCACCTGTGTGCAATCAAAGTGTGACATGATCTGTCACATGATGTCTGTATAAAATCAACCTGTTCTGGATGGACCCTGACTCCGCAACACTACTAAGCAAGCAACAGGAAAACCAAGGAGTGTTCCAAACAGGTCAGAGACAAAGTTGTGGAGAAGTATAGATCAGGGTTGCATCATAAAAAATATCCCAAAGTTTGAATATCCCAGGGAGCACCATTAAATCCATTATAGCAACATGGAAAGAATATGGCACCACTACAAACCTGACAAGCGAAGGCCGCCCACCAAAACTCACAGACCGGGCAAGGAGGGCATTAATCAGAGATGCAACAAAGATACCAACGATAACACTGAAGGAGCTGCAAAGATCCACAGCGGAGATAGGAGTATCTGCCCATAGGACCATTTTAAGCCATACACTCCACAGAGTGGGGCTTTATGGAAGAGTGGCCAGAAAAAAAAAGTCATTGCTTAAAAAAAAATCATGTTTGGAGTTTGCCCAACAGCATGTGACAGACTCCCCAAACACATGGAAGAAGATTCTCTGGTCAAATGAGACTAAAATTTAACTTTTTGGCCATCATGGGAAATGCCACGTGTGGCGCAAATCCAACACCCTGACAGCACCATCCCTACAATGAAGCATGGTGGTGGCAGCATCATGCTGTGGGGATGTTTTCATCTGCAGGGACAGGAAAGCTGGTCAGGACTGAAGGAAAGATGGATGGCACTAAATACAGGGCAATTCTGGAGGAAAACCTGTTTGAGTCAGCCAGGGGTTTGAGACTGGGACGAAGGTTCACGTTCCAGCAGGACAATGACCCTAAACATACTGCTGAAGCTACACTGGAGTGGTTTAACGGGAAATATTTAAATGTCTTGGAATGGCCTAATCAAAGCCCAGACCTCAATCCAATTGAGAATCTGTGGCATAACTTGAAGATTGCTGTACACCAACGCAACCCATCTAACTTGAAGGAGTTGGAGCAGTTTTGCCTTGAGGAATGGGCAAAAATCCCAGTGGCTAGATGTGCTAAGCTAATAGAGACATACCCCAAGAGAGCTGTAGCTGTAATTGCAGCAAAAGGTGGCTCTATAAAGTATTGACTTTGAGAGGGGGTGAATACCTATGAAGCTCCAGATTTCTGTTTTTTCATCTTAATTATTGTTTGTGTCACAATTTAAAAAAAAAAAAAGTGCACCTTTAAAGGATTTATGTTGTGTAAATCAAATGGTGCTAAACCCCCAAAAAATCCATTTTAATTCCTGCTTGTAATGCAACAAAATAGGACAAACACCAAGGGAGATGAATACTTTTGCAAGGCACTGTACATCGGTGCTTTCTTTTTTCCCCCCTAAAAGATTACAAATTGTTTTATTGGTTATGCCCATTGCTTGTGCAATGGCTCTGACTGATTTCCCCCTTTTCTCCCATAGACAGCTCTCTGGTATTCATGTTGGTTTATCCTTTTGAATAACAAATACAGTTTTCACAGTCAAAACCCAGGGCTCAAACCAAGAACAGACATTCAGAGCTATTACATGTTTAAACAATCATTCTAACAGGGCACACTTGGGCAACAAGAAACTCCTGTCAGTCACATCTTCCAATATCTTTCTGATCACTTGAAAAATGGGTGGGTTCAAACCAAATGCTTAAAACCCCTAAACCACACTGACCTTAAACCCCCATCAAAATCTGTGCAATTCTTAATGGACTGGTGTTCTGAAGGAAGTCTATCTTTGTTCAACGCAGACTTGTGATTACGGCAAACCAAACAGAATCATCCTGCTTCTATATCCTTCAAAAACAATCCATTTATGCATTTGGTCAATTACATAAAGCCTTGCCATCTTTGTTATGTGCATAAAAGCAAGCATGAAAAAGAAGGAAAGAAGGCACTTTTGATGCATTAACTTTCTCTGCCGTCCTATAAAGAGGATATGAAGAATCATTTCTCCATGGAGGAGGAAAAAATGCTCATGTTCATAATTACTGAGAGCGAGCAAATATTCCAGTGCTGACTTCTGTTTGCAATTACAATAAATTGGATGAAAGAAAGAAAAGAGCATTTTTACACCTCAATAAATATGAAAAGGTTCAGTTTGACCTTGACTGTCCATCACAAAACTCAACCACAAGGAAACAAGGGGATAAATGATGGGGCTTTTTCCAAAGCACTTTCTCTGTCATGGTAATTTGGTAATTCTTTAGAAATATTTGAAAGTTCCTGTAAATTGCGTGGTTTAGATCATTCTGCGATCTGGTATAACTACTAAACCTGAGCAGAATTCTTAGTCAATAATCAAAACAAATGTTCAGACTTGTGTTTCAGTGAACTAAGGACACAGAGACTAATTAATCTTTGTAAAGCAGTGTTACTGGTTCGCTGGAATTACTGGACTGTTTCCATTACTGTAAAAATTTGTTTTTACAACTTGATTAGTTTTAAAATTGGATAGAGATGTGGAATTTGCAAATGGCTGTGTTCGCTGGAAGACCTTCCTATTTAATATCCTGTATGTAAGCTATAAAACATTTTGGGCATGCTGTTATTGGAAAGTAATCAACAACAAGATTATTGCTAGGATTATGTGTCTGGGATTCAATGATGGAAGAATGGCACCCCAAAGTGTTTTATTCCACTTACTCCACATCAAACTGCCAATGCTAACATTTATTATTTATTAAAGAAAAATACGTCCCTTGTCCTGATGACCTTCCCGTGTTGGAAAACTACAGCTGTACCTTCCAAAATGGTAAATAATGGTCTCCTTACAGAAAATATTACCATATGTTTTTTAATCTGTTTCTGTGGAGCATCCATTATGCAAATCCCTGTGTATGCTGCGAGTATACAAATGATAAGATTAAAGTGAGTAGTTTGATATAAAACTGTGATTTAAAATGTCAGCCAGAACTACTATCATAGTGGATGTTATAGAATATGAATAAACGCCTGATGATAATGCTTTTGATATGATAACGATATCAGAGCGCCAAGTATCAACTGATACCAAATACTGATCCTCACAACCAAGCTCCTGGTGGCTGCAAGCTTTAGGGCATTGCAGTATCAGGGGTTTCTGTACTCAGATCATGTTGCACTTTAATTGGACATGGGTGAATTTATGTGATCACAAACTTTTTTATTGTTAATAATTTTTCAAACTACAATGACTTTTCCCTAGATTTCAATGTAATGGGCTATGGTGTGTAAATTTATGACACATAATCCCAATTACGGCCAGTTCCCTTTTGGTTGGAACATTACAAAATGTGTAAAAGGGGCTGAATACTTATGCAATGCACATAAGGTCTTGGCACAGAAAGATGATAATGATGATGATGATGATTATTATTATTATTATTATTATTATTATTATTATTATTATTATAACCCCAATTCCAAAAAAGTTGGGACAAAATACAAATTGTAAATAAAAACGGAATGCAATAATTTACAAATCTCATAAACTGATATTGTATTCACAATAGAACATAGACAACATATCAAATGTCGAAAGTGAGACATTTTGAAATTTCATGCCAAATATTGGCTCATTTGAAATTTCATGACAGCAACACATCTCAAAAAAGTTGGGACAGGGGCAATAAGAGGCTGGAAAAGTTAAAGGTACAAAAAAGGAACAGCTGGAGGACCAAATTGCAACTCATTAGGTCAATTGGCAATAGGTCATTAACATGACTGGGTATAAAAAGAGCATCTTGGAGTGGCAGCGGCTCTCAGAAGTAAAGCTGGGAAGAGGATCACCAATCCCCCTAATTCTGCGTCGACAAATAGTGGAGCAATATCAGAAAGGAGTTCAACAGTGTAAAATTGCAAAGAGTTTGAACATATCATCTACAGTGCATAATATCAAAAGATTCAGAGAATCTGGAAGAATCTCTGTGCGTAAGGGTCAAGGCCAGAAAACCATACTGGGTGTCCGTGATCTTCGGGCCCTTAGACGGCACTGCATCACATACAAGCATGCTTCTGTATTGGAAATCACAAAATGGGCTCAGGAATATTTCCAGAGAACATTATCTGTGAACACAATTCACCTTGCCATCCGCCGTTGCCAGCTAAAACTCTATAGTTCAAAGAAGAAGCCATATCTAAACACGATCCAGAAGCGCAGACATCTTCTCTGGGCCAAGGCTCATTTAAAATGGACTGTGGCAAAGTGGAAAACTGTTCTGTGGTCAGACGAATCAAAATGTGAAGTTCTTTATGGAAATCAGGGCCGCCGTGTCATTCGGACTAAAGAGGAGAAGGATGACCCAAGTTGTTATCAGCGCTCAGTTCAGAAGCCTGCATCTCTGATGGTATGGGGTTGCATTAGTGTGTGTGGCATGGGCAGCTTACACATCTGGAAAGACACCATCAATGCTGAAAGGTATATCCAGGTTCTAGAGCAACATATGCTCCCATCCAGACGACGACTCTTTCAGGGAAGACCTTGCATTTTCCAACATGACAATGCCAAACCACATACTGCATCAATTACAGCATCATGGCTGCGTAGAAGAAGGGTCCGGGTACTGAACTGGCCAGCCTGCAGTCCAGATCTTTCACCCATAGAAAACATTTGGCGCATCATAAAACGGAAGATACGACAAAAAAGACCTAAGACAGTTGAGCAACTAGAATCCTACATTAGACAAGAATGGGTGAACATTCCTATCCCTAAACTTGAGCAACTTGTCTCCTCAGTCCCCAGACGTTTACAGACTGTTGTAAAGAGAAAAGGGGATGTCTCACAGTGGTAAACATGGCCTTGTCCCAACTTTTTTGAGATGTGTTGTTGTCATGAAATTTAAAAATCACCTAATTTTTCTCTTTAAATGATACATTTTCTCAGTTTAAACATTTGATATGTCATCTATGTTCTATTCTGAATAAAATATGGAATTTTGAAACTTCCACATCATTGCATTCCATTTTTATTTACAATTTGTACTTTGTCCCAATTTTTTTGGAATCGGGGTTGTATTATTTCAGCAATTCATACAGTAAACTGTTAATGTGGTGTTTGTAATCTAGACATCAAGCTATAGCCTACAGCCTTAGGTGTCTAGTGACTTTCTTAAAATCTTTGCTGTTCCCGATAAGCAAGCTTCCTGAAGCAACACAGTGCTTTCATTCAATCCAATTTTGTTTATCGATGCCTTGAAGTTCTTAGTGATTGTCCCATGTGCTCCAATAACAGCTGGTACTACATTTGTTCTCAGCAAGTTCCAGATCTTCCCAATCTCTCTTTGAAGATCTTGATATTTTTCAATTTTTTCATCCATCCATCCATTATCTGTAGCCACTTATCCTGTACAGGGTCACAGGCAGGCTGGAGCCTATCCCAGCTGACTATGGGCGAGAGGCAGGGTACACCCTGGACAAGTCTTCAGATCATCACAGGGCTGACACACAGACACAAACAACCATTTGCACTCACATTCACACCTACGGTCAATTTAGAGCCACCAATTAGCCTAACCTGCATGTCTTTGGACTGTGGGGGAAACCGGAGCACCTGGAGGAAACCCGCATAGACACGGGGAGAACATGCAAATTCCATACAGAAAGGCCCCCGTCGGCCACTGGGCTCGAACCCAGAACCTTCTTGCTGTGAGGTGACAGTGCTAACCACTACAGCACCATGTTGCTCTAATATTATTATTATTATTATTACTGCCATATTGTGGCACGACAGCCAAAAAAATCTAATCTCACACTTGAAAATTACTGGCGCATAAAACAACAGTGTAGTGTGTGATGGTGTGGGTACGAGGCAGAGAGAGAAAGACAGGGAAGGAGAGACACTGTGAGAGAAAGGGACAAAGGGAGGCAAGTTTAATTTCTGATAAGTTACATGTCTACAGACTATACAATACTCACGTGTCCTTTTTAATTTTTCTACTCTCTGGCTTTACAAACCTATCATGATTCCATGTCAGTAAAGCATGCGAGAGAGAGAGAGAGAGAGAGAGAGAGAGAGAGAGAGAGAGAGAGACATGAGGAGAAACAAGAGACGTACCAGCCTGAATAATAGGCAGAAAAGATCCGAGAAGTACAAGCCAGATCTTCATTTTTCAGTGCTGTCAGTGGAGTTCGGCCAGACAAAGTTTCAAGGCACCTGCAGAAAAAAACATCAATAAATCATTCTGGGCCACACCGAGCAGGCTGAATTAGTACATAGTGTGTGTTTGCTGGTTTGGGTGTGTGTCCATGTGTGAAAGGTGTGGAATCAGATTCAAGGATATGAAATAAGGAGTTGCTTACATTGACATAGAAAACACATCAACACACACACACACACAAGATAGATAGATACATACACAGATCAAAGAAGTTTGCAGGCAGGAGAGTAAGACTAGTGCATTTGTTTAGCTACAGTTATGTACAGAGTTCCATAGCGCGCACACACACACACACACCCTGAACACTTGTTACTGTTATGGAGTTATAGTTCAGCTTACTTTTTAGCTGCACTCAAAATAAAAATAAAATAAAACTTCAGATGCCAAACATTGGCTAAGTCACAACACTTGTGTTAAGAGGGAAATTGTGTACATTTTTGACAGAACTATGTCTTCATTCAAAAACATTGTTGAATTTTAATCAACATAGCAAGTCCATAAACATAAAAGGACTTGGCAGGTTTTGGAAATAAGCCCTTCTATTATAAGTTATTAGATTAGAATAGAATAGAATAGAAAGATTTTATTGTCATTATACAAGTACAATGAGATTTAAAGCTTCACCATAAAGTGCACACATAAATACTAAAATAAACATAGGAAAATATGTACAATAAAACTAATATAAAACTACTACTAGAAAACTACTGACAACTATACATAAACTTGTGCAAGTCCCTGAAGGAACACAGGTGCATAGCAGTAACAGGGTTGAGAATAAAGTGACTAGCTGCATCAGGTGATAGAGGTAGCATTGGCATGTACAGACGCCTATTTTCAGTATGTAGGCAACTAAAAAACAGATGATCTGACTTGGTATAATAGTGCAATAAGACAGTTTACAGATAGCTATGATATGAACAGTGCAAATATGACAGTTTACAGTACCTAAAATGACAAAGGAAGAGGATGTCTAAGAACAGATGAACTGACTTGATATGATAGTGCAATATGACCGTCTTGTGACATTTACAGTGCAAATATTATTATAAAACCTGCTTTATCATATTTTTATTTTAATACCATTTATAGGTTGAACCAATTGGTACTTTTCTTTAAACCCTGATATTTCTTTATTTGTTCATCTGTTTAAAATTGCTTCCAGGTCTTTTTTTTTTTTAATTGCAGAACATCCAGTTTTTTGTTTGTTTGTTTGTTTGTTTGTTTGTTTGTTTGTTGGGAGGGCGCTATTCAGAACAGCTTTGATTTAAACTTTAATGTAAAGGTGGTAAATAGAACTGAATTCTCTCATGATGTGGCACTCATAGCTAAAGTGCTTTAAACATGTTTCCCCCCCAAAAAAAGGGACTTGAGCTCCTTCTATTCTTTTCAAAATGCAACTCCTTCAAGCTCCTCGGACATCTTTTTGTGCTCTTTATTTGGTATTCTACAGTGATGTTTCTGCTCTGAAATATGCCTTTGCTCTTCCTAACAGCTTCCTGTCTGTCTGCACAGTAATGTGTTCTGTCCATCATCTCAACTTCTTAATGCTGTGCTGAAAGTCTCTCTGCTTTTCAGTTTATTTGGGTTCATTAATCTGATCTCGGGTGCTTTTATATTCCACGTGTAAATTATATTTTTATGGGCACTAGTTGTTTAAAAGTCCAGAATTATGACTTTAAATGCACTCCAAAGTGGAGTCAGTGGGAAAAGTGTGTGGCAAATGGCATACTGAACAAACTGATACGATACAAACCTTTTGCTGATATCGTAAACCCTTTATATATTATATACATATGTAAGTCGGTCTTGGATACACACTATGAAGTAAGAAGAGGATGCGTCAGTTAAATGTGACAATTTATCCTGGCAGCTAAACAAACTAAAGTAGATGCTCAGTAATTTTGACAACACTTGAGAGATTTGTTTTGTTGCGAGTGCGCTGTTTGTCACACTTCAACAAGTGTTGACAGTTTGAAGCAAAGCATCTGTGAAGAATTCTCAGAAATATAGGACAAATTAGCATTCTTAAAACTCTAAGCTCAGCTAAAAATTATGTTACCATTGCAAGTTTCAAGCTAGCTGTTAGTTCAGACTTGTTTCTTGGAATGAGGATACAGTACTCGACTTGTGCTCTTTCGGAAACTAGTTCAGCACACACCCCAAAGGTCTCGACAAAAGTCTTAAACTCCTGATACATACTGCATATCTCATCTCATCTCATTATCTCTAGCCGCTTTATCCTGTTCTACAGGGTCGCAGGCAAGCTGGAGCCTATCCCAGCTGACTACGGGCGAAAGGCGGGGTACACCTTGGACAAGTCGCCAGGTCATCACAGGGCTGACACATAGACACAGACAACCATTCACACTCACATTCACACCTACAGTCAATTTAGAGTCACCAGTTAACCTAACCTGCATGTCTTTGGACTGTGGGGGAAACCGGAGCACCCAGAGGAAACCCACACGGACACGGGGAGAACATGCAAACTCTGCACAGAAAGGCCCTCGCCGGCCACGGGGCTCGAACCCAGACCTTCTTGCTGTGAGGCGACAGCGCTAACCACTACACCACCGTGCCGCCCCATACTGCATATATCACTGCATATATCAGACTCCTCAAGATTAGGTCAAGATTTAAGTGCTGGAGCTCTCGAGGTATGCATGCCTTGAGACTTTTGTCATGAGACCCAACAAAAAAACGTTGTGCGAATGGGCTTTTTTTTTTTATTGATCTGAAGCTCATGTGACTACTGCTTTCATTTGCATTCATTCACCACCTAAATCAGATAACATGATATGATAAGTGTGAGAACAGGCAGGCTTGGTCAATTTCTGCACACTCTCATGCCCCTTTTCCACCAAAGCAGTTCCAGGGCTGGTTGGGGGCCAGTGCTTAGTTTGGAACCAGGTTTTCTGTTTCCACTGAAAGAACTGGCTCTGGGGCCAGAAAAACCGGTTCCAGGCTAGTACCAACTCTCTGCTGGGCCAGAGGAAAGAACTGCTTACGTCAGCGGGGGGGCGGAGTTGTTAAGACCAACAACAATAACAAGACCGCGAAAGATCGCCATTTTTAAGCGACGAGAAGCAGCAGCTGTACAAACGCGAAGTCATCCATTATTATTGTTGTTGTTGTTGCTGCTGCTGCTTCTTCCGTGTTGTTTTCGCTTCGATATTCGCGCCAAGGTTTATGCAAACATAGCGACGTAACTGACGTATACAGCGACGTAACTGACGTAGCTTCCCTTAGCACTGCGAGCTATGGAAAAGCAAACTGGTTCTCAGCTGGCTCACGAGTTGAATGAGTTGTGAACCAGCACCAGTACTGGCCCCGAACCAGCCCTGGAACTGATTTGGTGGAAAAGGGGTATCAGAAAACAAAGTACATCGTTGTACCTTTTAGGGGTACAACGGCTTGTCACTGGGGCAGTACCCTCTAAGGTACTTATCTGTACTCTTTATAAACGAGCTTTTTAACCCTAAAAAGGTACACGTAGTTACCTTGAAGTCCAATAATAAGCCCTAAGGGGTACATTAGTGTAGACTGTACCTTGGGGGACAGAACTGGACTCCTACTGTACCTCTATTTCTGACACTGCAGGAGCAGGTTGGATTGGTCAGAATTCCTTCAGGATTGGGTGGGAATTGGAAGAGGGGGGAAATCTTGTACACACCTCGACTACTGTCTAAGTATTCACTCTATTTTCAAAACACTACAATTTCTCAAATCTTATCTGTAGCATGGATTTGATTTTTGCGAATGCTGGGAGTCCGAGAGAGCCAAACTGGACCTGGTGGAAAGCAAGGTATTGTCTTGTTGATCAGAGTGGTTGATAGCTAGCTGTGGGTTCTGTTGGCTCGTGTATATGGAATAAGGCAGTATTTCTATGAAGGCAGGTGCATAATTTGAAAGATACAGCAGTGTCACATACTTCGGAAGAAGGCAGATCAGTCATTTTTGCACCGATTCAGTAATGAAGTGGAAAGTGTCTGACTTGTTTTTTTAAGGAGGTTATAACACAAGTCAAGTAGGTCACAGTGAGTCTTGTTGTTCCTGGTGTGTACATACAGTGGGGTCCAAAAGTCTGAGATAACATTGATTTTGGACCCCACTGTACGTCCATTTGTATTTGTAAGTATCAATAAGTGTAGACTGGAGACTTGGGAGGTTTGGAGAGTTTATTTGAGATCGCACATGCTTATTTTTTGGAGAAGTAGAAACCAATAGGTGCAGGCAGATTTCTTCCCACAGGGCAGCACAAACCATGTCTGTCTCACAATCAGATCAGTGCTGTAGGGCAGAGGAATGAAGATAAAGTTTAGGGCAGATGAACTAGCAAACAACAACACAAATCACCACCACAGCAAATTCCGCACATATCGAAAGTTCACTCCTCAGTCATGTGCTTTCTCACAGAAATATAAAGTGTGTGTGTGTGTGTGTGTGTGTGTGTGTGTGTGTGTGTGTGTGTGTGTGTGTATTTTTATAGATAGATAGATAGATAGATAGATAGATAGATAGATAGATAGATAGATAGATAGATAGATAGATAGAGAGACAGACAGACAGACAGACAGACAGACAGAGAGATTACACATGCACACAAAATATTCCAAAACTACGTGGATACTTATATTGCACTCCTAAGGCTGGAGGAGGCACGTCAGAGAAACCAAAGTGTAGACAGTAACAGAGTGCACATTCACTTTTGCAGCTAAAAGGATAAGGTTTTGATTTACGCTTATGCACATCAACTCGTGATAATGTCCCCCTCTCGCTCTCTGATCACCTGCTGTTTAAATATAAAGAAAAGCCCCATCAGATGGCTGAGCCTGTAGCTCATTTGCGACTTCAGTAAAGCACGAAGCCTGAAAGAAAATCCTTTTGTTAGGTTTACTAATGCACATCATCCTGATTTCCCCTGAGCCAAATACCTGCACACGACACACTGCAGCAAGGCAGGTTTTTTTTAATCAACGAGTCAAAAGTACAAGAGCACATGCAGGAGACATGCGTCAATACACTGTATATTACGTCAGTTTTAACACTCATGTGCAAACAAGATAATGTGATAATGGAAATACCATTAAAAACTTCAGTGCTTCTGCTTTTATCTGCACAAAAATCGATAGGCAGTGTGCCAGTAATTGAACGTTTCCCAATGGGAAACAATGGCCTGCTTTTGGAGTCCTCACTGTGCTTATTGTTGGGGTTTATAGTTTGCCACACCTCGACAAGACTGATTTTGATAACTATAGCATAATACAATGGAAATAGTATCCATCTCACCTCAAATATCATGATTTTCAACAAGCATGATCATAGATAATAGACTTTAAAAAAAATGTAAACAAAGCAAATATGGAACCCTTACAAACTGTTAAAAAACAAAGAGAGAACATTTTCATTGATTCAGTCCTGATTCTTGTGAGGTCTTTGGTTTCCCCATACATCCCCAACATTAGTTCAACTGAATTGCCCCAAGATTTGAATGTGTGTAAATTATGATCAGTCGAGAATGCGTTCCCACCTTGTGCCCAGTATTCCTGGGACAGGCTCCGGATCCATCGCTTTACTAACCAGGATAAAATGATTACTGAAGATGAATTCATGACTGTGCTGCAGATCACCATGTTTTATGCAATATTTCACCCTTACTTTTGGGTGAACTTGCTCCTACTGATTGATTGATTGATTGATTGTTTTATTTCTTTGCTTTTGCCTGGAGCTGAAAAGAAAGCTTATAGCTTCCAGTTTATCATTGGGCAAATCGCATACATAAATTATCACACTCGCCTCAAACTACATCAGGATGTTCATTAATCTCAAACGTGTACTTTATGTGATATCTGTATACTTGTAATCCCATCCGTTTTTGGCATATCACTACAGCGACGTGGCCACTCTGACAGCTTCAGCCATCAAAGTGTCTAGGGAACATTACAGTAGTGGTTTCCCATTGCCTTTGACTGGATTATTATAGACGTTTTCTCCTCTCAACCATTCACACTCATGGACAATTTAGAGCCACCAATTAGCCTAACCTGCATGTCTTCAGACCGTGGGAGAAACTGGAGCACCCGGAGGAAACCATACAGACACAGGGAGAACATCCAAACTCCACACAGAAAGGCCCCTATCGGCCACTGGGCTCGAACCCAGAACCTTTCTGCTGTGAGGCGCGACAGTGCTAACCACTATGTACACCACCGTGCCACCCTATCTGTATAATATACACTCAGAAAACAAACTACATCATTGTATATACACACTTTTTTGACCCTAAAAAGATACACATAGTTACCTTGAAGTCCAATAGTGAGCTCTAGGGGTACATTAGTGTAGATTGTTCCTTGGGGGACAGAAATGGACTCCTACTGTACCCCTATTTCTGACAGTGTATTGACGAAATGATCATAGCCGTCAGAATCATTTTCTTCCTGGCATATGATTTGGTGGCACACTGCAAGAGTCTCAGACTTTTGGTCGGCAAGGCCCAAAGTCTGCAGATGGAATTTTACATTACAAGTCATTTAAATGAGGGCTCCTGAGTGGTGTAACAGAAAAGTGTTCACCCTCATCATCGGGCGATTGCAGATTGGATTCCTGATGATGCCATCGCCATCTATGGCTAGGAGTCCAAGAGAGCAATATTGGCCATGCTCTCTTAATGGAAAGGATGTCATTATTCTCTTCCCTTTCAGCCAGAACGACACTGGACAATCATGGGCTTCATGAATGCAGAAGAGGGAAGTTATCACTTTCTTTCAAGTGTGTTCAGCTGCCTTGTAACTCAGCATTAGCAGCAGTTTGAAAAGATTCTTTGGTTAGCTTCATGTGTCTAGCATGAGGATGGGGGGGGTTCTGGGGGGTCTTTATGCTTATAGGACCAGTGCGAAACACTTCATACACGTCTTGGCTGATTGACTGAAACATTTCGTTGCTGTTGAGCCATTTCTTTAAATTAGGTATCTAAATTGGATGCAACCTGACTAGCAATGTCACTGTAGACTCTACTATAGAATCACTTTTCTATTGTCCTATTCCGCTATTCTCTGACAGTTCTGTGTGAACACACCAGGCCTGGAAGTCACTCTACCTGAGCAATACGTCACCCCTAGAAGAGCAGAAACAGTGTGATAAAAGGCCCAGCTCTTGGGATTTGGCTTTGCTATGCTATCTCTCTTTAAGCTCAATATCTCTAACATAGCAGACTATCTCCTCAGAGAAACCACTGACCCACACTGCTCTACACTATCCGGCCTGATAGGCCATTTCCACATCCTCCCTTAAAGCTCACCCTGCTCGATCAACATCCCTGAGTACACAAACAGACATTCTTAAGAGCATCCTGTGGTTTCAAATACATTTCAAGTACCATTCAATTTCTCAATTAAACAAAGTAGGGAAAAAAAGCAATATTATGGAGCAAATCAAAGCAAAGAATTTGATTCAAAGAACTGTCTCAACAGTCTGGTTTGGGTGAAAAACTGTATTTTGAATTATACAAAAGTCTAGAGGGACAGCCTTCTTTAGTTTTCTATTCTGTTTGGAGATTGAGAGAAATTTATTTTATTAAAAATAAATAGTAAAGTATAATAAAAATAATACAAAATTTTAAAAATTGACTATACAGAAAAAGAATAAAACACCCATACACACCTATACAAAATAAAAAGAAGCGCGTTTTGCAAGTTTAAGGCTTTTGAGTTTATATTTATTTATTTATTTATTTATTTATTTATCCGTTATGCCACAAAATCGAGTCGTACATGAGCTGACAGCTGACGAGGCAAGGCGTGTAGCCATGTACGACGAGCTTGAGTGGAATAATAGTTTCATTATATCTACATTCACTGGATTTTGAGAAACAGAGCATTTTTTTTATTTTTGCAAATTGAATAAATAAAAACTTGATACAAAACTTCTGACAAAATCATTTCTGCTTAGTATGTAAACAAACCGGAGAAATGACAGTAGTCAAAATGCGATAATAATAATTCTTGAAAAATTAAAAAGAGATATGTTCTTACCATCAAATACTATTATTCCGTATTTTGTTGCTTTTTTGTGTATTTTTGGGGGGTTATATTTTCGAGTAGAGTTTTTATTTCGTCCTCGGTCGGTTCAACAACACACTCTGCCATTTTGTTTTTCTCTACTCACACTATACGAGTTGATATCTTAGTCGTAGAGTAGCCAGTCAGAACGTGATTGCTCATATCCGGTATAAATAAAACACATTTCAAAATGCCATTCACAACATTATGCCTCAATATTTCAGAAGTCATGCTGCACAGCTGCATCATCCAAATTACTGTTACGCCATCCATCATCCAAATGAAAATTACGTGAAGAAGAAAAGCAAGAAAAGTTCTCTCGTTCTTTGTTTTTTTTTTTAATGATATTATGAAATTAACTAACTGGGTCATCCAAAGTATAGACTGAAAGGAAGTCAAGAATTTTTAAAAATTAACTCTAAGGAAATCATAATGTCTTTAATGTCCTCATTCCGTTAGGATGGTTACTACTTAACCTGTGAGAAATGTTTTGTGCATTACCATTACCTAAAAAAATAAAATGTATTGCTTCTTCATCTGAGATGGTTTAACACATTTTGGAATGGTGAAATGCATATTTTCCGAGATCTCATCTCATCTCATTATCTCTAGCCGCTTTATCCTTCTACAGGGTCGCAGGCAAGCTGGAGCCTATCCCAGCTGACTACAGGCGAAAGGCGGGGTACACCCTGGACAAGTCGCCAGGTCATCACAGGGCTGACACATATGGCCCTTTTCCACTACCCTTTTTCAGCTCACTTCAGCTCGCTTCAGCTCACTTCAGCCCGACACGGCTCGCGTTTCGACTACCAAAGAACAGCACGACTCAGCTCGCTTCAGCCCTGCTTAGCCCCTAAAACTCGCACGGTTTTGGAGTGGGGCTGAAGCGAGCCAAACCGTGCCGAGTGAGGCTGGGGGCATGAGCAGACACTCCCCTGTGCACTGATTGGTGAGGAGGAGTGTCCTCACATGCCCACACACGCCCTGCGAGCACGCTGAGATCTGTAAACACCGTAAACCCGGAAGAAGAAGAATTACGAATTACGAGAATTTCTGAAGCCTTATGCGCCTCGCCTCATCTATACGCTCTTGCCAGTATCTGTTGGCGTTGTCGGTGACAACAAGCCACAGCACCAAGACCAGCAACACTAACGACTCCATGTCCTCCATGTTTATTGTTTACTATCCGGGTTGTGAGACTACCGCTTAAAAGATCACTGATGTCACTGTTTGCGCCGCTTAACGACATCACGTGACGTCCACCCGCTTTCGCTAACTCCACCCAATGTGTCCACCCACTTCCAGCCAGCACGGTTCAGCGCGGTTGTAGTCGAAATGCAACTTCAATAGCCCCGCTCAGCTCGACTCAGCCCAACTCGGCACGGCACGGCTCAGCCCAACTCAGCCGCGTTGGTAGTGGAAAAGCGGCAATAGACACAGACAACCATTCACACTCACATTCACACCTACGGTCAATTTAGAGTCACCAGTTAACCTAACCTGCATGTCTTTGGTCTGTGGGGGGAAACCGGAGCACCCGGAGGAAACCCACGCGGACACGGGGAGAACATGCAAACTCCGCACAGAAAGGCCCTCACCGGCCCCGGGGCTCGAACCCGGACCTTCTTGCTGTGAGGCGACAGCGCAAACCACTACACCACCGTGCCGCCATTTTCCGAGATTCACTGCTAAAAAACATTTTTTTTAATGTAATTAAAAATGTAATTTTTAAGAATTATATGGGAACTCGCTTTAAATGATTACCTATGATTAGTTATTTCACTGTTTTCTATTACCTAGAAATTATTTTGCAAGTTATCACATCCTTAGAAGTCATCTTCTGACCAATTTCCACGGTTTTGATTTTTATCTAAATCAAACTTTTGTTTTCATTAATTAAACTACATTAATGGCATTCAGCAGACGTTCTTATCCAGAGCAACATACAACATACCCAGAGCAGCCTGGGGTGCGTTGGTGGTTACAGTACGATAGGTGCCTTGCTCAAGGGCACTTCAGCCATTCCTGCTGGTCCAAGGAATTAAACCGGTGATCGTTTGTTCCCAAAGCTGCTTCTCTAACCATTAGGCCATGGCTTTCCCAAGAACGCTACTTTAAGCAACAGGAAAATGATATATTATAGGCTTTCTCTGGACTTAATTTAAGATGATCTCTTGGTTCTGCAATGATTTCCATTCATAGCTCTTGGTATATTTTAAACACACACTTATGTGGTGTAGGACCTTGACCAGCAATTATAAGGAACTTTATTAACCTTGAGGGCCAGTAAAAGCATAATGAGCCACAACACTTCCACATGCGTGTCACCACAAGGGAAGGAAAAGGCTACTTGTTTTTGATTCTTTCCTCATCCTGAGCTGCTGTGTTCCGTTCCTCATCTGATCTCGATCACCGCAGCTGACATGACGGAATAAACAGCGACCGTGCTGGAGACATTTCAAAGAGACATGCAGACTAAAACGATTTCATTAATACATAAATACAGAGCGAGACTACGGCACCGTGTCATTAGGAAAAGCTATAAAAGAGCGAAGCCGATGAATGGCTCAGCAGATTATAACCCACTTCCCTCAACACAGGGAATCCGGCAGAGGGGTGTGGAAGAAAAACAGGAGCCTTTGGAATGTTCCATCTGTCAAAAATGAAAGCTGCCATGGAAGAAGTTGCTGATGCATCAGAACTGCACAAAACATGCACTCTTAACTGCTTCCATGTGATCTTTTGGCAGCAACAGCAACTCAGAAAATATCCATTTCAAACAGACCTAAGGTACATCCAAACTTCTTGATTTAGCCTCCTGTTTATGACTCAAGAGGTCTGCAGCAGGGTCATAAAGTCTGAGCAGCCGACCAAAAAATGTTATCAGTACTCTAAAACTAGCATTAAAACTAGCATGGCTTTTTATTATTCAAGAATGCAAGAATGAGACAAATCCATTTTTAGCTACAAAATGCCTCATAATGGCAATAATTCATTTTGAATGCTCCTCCGTGTGCTGTGTTATGTGGTGTTGTCCTTCCTACTTTCAATCAGCATGAACACACTGTTCGCACATCCTCGTTTTACCAAATCACAACTAGCCTTTCTCTTGATGAATCGATTAGCATGACATACTGGCTTTCTGTAATATTATCTGGGTTAGCCATCTACTGATGCACACTACAGCACTAATATTAGCCAGTCAGATTAACTAAAGTTAATATTATCTCTCTAGCTAGCAGTAGCTACAGTATCTGACAATAAAACAGCTATGCATATTTGCTAGAAAGCTGTCTAGCATTAGGCCAACAAGTCTACTGTATAATTAAGATTTTGGCGTCAAGTTTAAACTTGAAATTAAAGAATTAAAGTATTGCAACAAGTCTGACCATGCTATGGCCATTTTATAAACTGTTGTTCTGAGGCTGAGACAATCAGATCTCAAAGGAGTGAAACTGAACTTCAAATTAGCAAGCTGTTCCTTCAGAAAATCTGGTAGAAAAAAAAAAAACTTACACTAAAGGATCCTATGCCCACAGAACAATGAAATCAAAGCAGCAGTCTTCAACATTCTGCATACTGTAAGTCAAAGGAGAAATGTGTCCTCGCTCTGCATGTTGATTCAGAAACACCAGTCAAAACTGGTCTGTTTGTGGTGGACTTTTATACCTACGCAGGCTTATAGTACTCGAGTCTGACTCGTGCCCTAATTTTAAGGACTTGTGACTTGACTTGGACTTGAGCACTGATGACTCAGACTCATATATTAACTGCATTCAGACTCGTAAATTGGAGACAAGGACTCGGGTTTTTTCTTTATTTTTCGTAACATGCCATAATAAGTTGGCATACTTATGGCACATCAGAGGGACGGCACATGTGGAGAGCTTGGGAATTAAGCTAAGAGAGATGAGACTGAGATGGTACGGGCACATCCTGAGAAGAGATGCAGAGCATGTTGGAAAGAGAATGTTGAGGATGGAGCGGCCAGGCACACGAAAACGAGGAAGGCCAAAGAGGAGATACATGAATGTGGTGAGAGAGGACATGAAAGTGGCAGGTGTGGTAGAGAAGGATGCGGAAGACAGGGAGCAATGGAGACGAAAGATCCGCTGTGGCAACCCCTAATTGGGAGCAGCCAAAAGAAGAAGAAGCCATAATAAGTTGGTATAAGATATTTATATCTACATTAATTTTTGTATTAATTTCATGCAAGAGTGTCACACTTGCGTGCCTTGGCGCGTGCATCAGATAGACTCTCGGGCGTGCTCTGGACAGCACAGGATTAAGGCACAATCAGCGCGCCTATATAAAGACTATGAAAGCACACTCACTTTGCGAAGTATTGAGTTGCGTTGATGACACATTTCCGAGCCTTATTTCCTTCCCTGTTTGTTTTCCTGTTTCTCGTCTTTGATTCTGCCTAATCAACGATAGCCTGTTTGTGCCTCGCTCGACCTATTGCCCGAAATTTCCTTTAATGACTTGGACTTGAACAGCGGGGATTCGAGACTGGACTCGGACTTGAGGTTTAGTGACTCAACTACAACATTGACTCTATGCTCCATGAGCAATCTGAAACCATAAACCCTGTGCATTCGAGAGCTACGAGCAACGATTCTGGATTCAGTATGACGATACCGAAGGTGTCCTCCAGAGGCCATTGAGAAACCCGAGCTCTAAGACTCTCCTGTTGTTAGAACAGTTATTTTTATATACAGCTGATCCAAGCCAAGGATGGAACATGAAAGAGTGCTGACAGAGGTATTCGGATTCAACTTGCACTGCTAGCACAGCACATCGTACCACCTTCAAACTCAGACAACTACAAAGGTCGTATTTTAAAACTGCTACGTAACCTCTAGATGAGAAGTCGGATGTCTTCTTAACCAAACTGTCAAAAAAGTTGTGACTCACAGTGTGTCCGTCAGCTTCCTATTCTTTTGACTATGTTGAAAAAGGAACTAGAAGATTTGCGATTTATTTTCGACAAACTATTTCCTTCACCCTTTATCACGTTACAAAAAAAGCGAATGTGTCTAATTTAAATATACACTCACTGGCCACTTTAATAGGAACACCTTCCCACTTGCTAACATATACAGATTTACAATCAGCCAATTACGTTATACAGAGCAACGAATACAATCATGCAGATTAACAAAATGCACCGACATTGTCTGAAGTTTTTATAATCCGTGAATTTAAAAAAGTGCAATAATTACATTAGGAGTGTGTTCCTAAATGTTAGCGACAAACTGAACTCGGGGTGTAAATACTGGAATGTGTTATTCCGCATGTTGATGCAATAAAAATGGTTAATGCATGTGTTGATTTTTTTTTAAAGATATTTTTGGGCTTTTTTCACCTTTATTGGATAGGACAGTGTAGAGACAGGAAATGAGTGGGAGAGAGATCAGGAAATGACCTTGGGCCGGAATCAAACCCGGGTCCCCGGATTTATGGTATGACGCCTTATCCACCTGAGCCACGACACCCCATGTTGATTTGTTTAAAAATAAGTAAATTAAATTTTACATTAACAGCATTTAGCGGACACTCTTATCCAGAGTGACATACAACACACCCAGAGCAGTTGGGGGTTAGGTGCTTTGCTCAAGGGCATTTCAGCCATTTCTGTTGGTCCAGGGAATTGAACGGGCAACCTTTTGGTCCCAAAGCTGCTTCTCTAACCATTAAGCCATGGCTGCCCCCAGTACTCATTACTCATTATCTCTAGCCGCTTTATCCTTCTACAGGGTCGCAGGCAAGCTGGAGCCTATCCCAGCTGACTACGGGCGAAAGGCGGGGTACACCCTGGACAAGTCGCCAGGTCATCACAGGGCTGACACATAGACACAGACAACCATTCACACTCACACCTACGGTCAATTTAGAGTCACCAGTTAACCTAACCTGCATGTCTTTGGACTGTGGGGGAAACCAGAGCACCCGGAGGAAACCCACGCGGACACGGGGAGAACATGCAAACTCCACACAGAAAGGCCCTCGCCAGCCCCGGGGCTCGAACCCAGGACCTTCTTGCTGTGAGGCGACAGCGCTAACCACTACGCCACCGTGCCGCCCTGCCCCCAGTATTAAATATCAATACAAACATTAGTCATTTTGTCAGTGTTACTTACAAACTGGTGTTACTTTGTTATTGGTGTTTTAATGCTGAAGTTTCATGTTAACTAATGTGTTAATAATGTCAGTTTCAGGGACTCAAATTTAAAACGCTATGAAAACAGCGAATGAGAAACTCACTTATGTCATATCAATGTGAAAATATTTCCAGGTTATTGCAAGTGCTGAAACATGACCACACATACGCAAGGCAAGTATACATCTCAGCAATAAAGATTCGAACCATCCATGTTCGCCAGGTGAAAAATACTTAAGATACCTTCTCAATCAAGCATGAAGAGCAGAGACAGGATTTTGACAGTCTCTGGAAAGTTCAGATATGAGAGAAGAGCTGAAAAACTACAGAATGTGTACAAGTTACCGGGTGAGCTCACAAGACCCTGAAAAGAAGCTCAGAGGCAAATTATTGAGCCTACACAGGTTACCTGACACACTCGAGACCACTACAGGCATTGCTTACAACGTTTTGGCTTACACTCTGTGTTTCAGCATGTTTAGGGACAAAAGGGTGTACAGAAAAGGAGCAGGTTGTTTGAAATGCCGTACATGCTCCCACAACTCCTCTATGAAGCACCGAACAGCAATGCAGCCAGCAAAAATGTTTTTTAATCCTAAATGCAACAGATGGTGCTTGCACAGATAAAAAATATGAGCCAGAGATAGTGGATTAAAGAGAAGCTTTGTCAGGCTAGCAAGCACAATGCTGAATTTCAAAATGCTACCGTATAAGTTTCAAATTCTTTCAGAAAGGAAAAATGACAGCACAATCCCTCGTTCTCTTTGAAAGTAGCAGTGTGTTTATCGCAAAGTACTTTTATTAAAAGGACCAAGGCTGCTGGCTTTATTGTTAGTTTAATTAGCTTAAAGGAGGGCTGTGATAAAAAGCAAAATGAGCTAAAAAGAACATGCCAAAAGACGAGGTGTTTTTTAAGTTTGTTTTTCGATCACAGTTTGACAGGATTGAATGGACAGTGAGAACAGCCTGTGGCATGTTTGTACTGTGGATATAAGAACACCTGCACGCTTCCGAACACATGGACCAACACACACACACCTCAAAGGCACATGTGCTGCTTTCTACAACTTGATCTCATGCACAAAAATAAACATGACATGACTAAACATGCAAAAAAATTCACATGACTGATTTTGATATACTTCATCTAAATAAAGCTGATCATTCAGCCCTAACTACACCCTTAAGCTAAACAAATTTATTAAAACATAACTTTCCACGGCGGCACGGTGGTGTAGTGGTTAGCGCTGTCGCCTCACAGCAAGAAGGTCCTGGGTTCGAGCCCCGGGGCCGGCGAGGGCCTTTCTGTGTGGAGTTTGCATGTTCTCCGCGTGGGTTTCCTCCGGTTTCCCCCACAGTCTAAAGACATGCAGGTTAGGTTAACTGGTGACTCTAAATTGAGTGTGAATGGTTGTCTGTGTCTATGTGTCAGCCCTGTGATGACCTGGCGACTTGTCCAGGGTGTACCCCGCCTTTTGCCCGTAGTCAGCTGGGATAGGCTCCAGCTTGCCTGCAACCCTGTAGAAGGATAAAGCGGCTAGAGATAATGAGATGAGATAACTTTCCACAAGAGTTTGCTTGTTTGAAAATGTTGCCTTTCTGTCTTTTGAGTTAAAGTTTTACTTTCACGTAGATATTAGATCTATCATCTACTTTGAACATACACCCTGAAGGGTGTAAACTTACTGATTCGAATCGGTACCCTGGTTTCAGTAGTAATGATAATAATAATAATAATAATCATCATCATCTATACAGTGCTTTGCTCAATCCTAAGGTCGCTTTACATAGGGAGGAAATATGACACAGACTAAGCAGTAAAGGAGAAAGGGAAATGCTCACTGAAGAGAAAACTCTTTGATTCAGATTTGAAAGTAGAGAAAGAAGAGCAATCGCAGTGAGACTGAGGAACAGAGATCCAGAATTTGGGGCAAATGGCACTGAAGGACCTGCCTCTCAGGGTGCAAAGACTGGTGCATGGTACAGCAAAGAGATTATTGGTATGATACAGATGTACAGACTCTAAATCCCACTAAGCCCCAGTAAGAAGGTGTGGCCCTGTGCCTGTCAATGCCAGGTATGTAGCTGTAGCTTCTTTCAAGGACTTAATATTTTCCAAACATTGTCATCAAAATAGGTCAGCACTGGTTAGCACTGTCGCCTCACATCAAGAAGGTCCTGGGTTGAAGCCCAGCGGCCGGCGAGGGCCTTTCTGTGTGGAGTTTGCATGTTCTCCCCGTGTCCGCGTGGGTTTCCTCCGGGTGCTCCAGTTCCCCCCCTCCAGTCCAAAAATATGCAGGTTAGGCTAATTGGTGGCTCTAAATTGACCGTAGGTGTGAATGCGAGTGTGAATGGTTGTTTGTCTCTGTGTCAGCCCTGCGATGACCTGGCGACTTGTCCAGGGTGTACCCCGCCTCTCGCCCATAGTCAGCTGGGATCGGCTCCAGCTTTCCTGCGACTCTGTAGAACAGGATAAGTGGCTACAGATAATGGATGGATGTCATCAAAATACACACAAGGGACAAAGTCAAAAGCAAATGAGCTCATTTTTCATGTAAATATATGCTGATGCAAGGAATAATCATTTATTCATTTTTCTTTACCACTTGTCCACTGCAGGTTGTGAATGGGCTGGAGCCAATCCCAGCTGACACTGGGTGAGAGGTGGGGTACACCCTGGACAGGTCACCAATCTATCACAGGGCTCACAGAGAGACAAACACCCATTCAGACTTACAGGAAATTTAGAGGACTGTTGGAGGAAACTCACACAGGGACGAGGAGAACATGCAAACTCCACACAGAAAGGCCCCAGCTGACCGGCAGGTTCAAACCCAGAACCTGCTTGCTGTGAGGTGGCAGTGCTAACCACTGCACCACTGTGCTGCCCATGGAGTAACTAATGAGGGATGCCATGGTCTAATGGTTAGAGAAACAGCTTTGGGACCAAAAGGTTGCTGGTTTAATTCCTTGAACCAGCAGGAATGGCTAAAGTGTCCTTGAGCAAGGCACCTAACCCCAGGATGCTCTGGGTATGTTGTATGTCACTCCATTTTTTCTTTTCTGAAATTTGCAATAGAACAGAACAGTCGATATTAGAGTACGTGTTAGTGTCAGCATACAGGCAGCAAATAACCGCTTCAAAATCTTAAAGCGACATAAATATTCATCTGATCCCTTCCCCCCCCACACACAAAAAAAGTTTAATATAATAATGTGTAGGACTTTTTCTTTACTCCCACTCCCAATCACGCCTGGAGGAATCAGCCAGAAAGTCTGACCAACCCCCGTACACCCACAGACAATATTGAACAACCCTGTCCTCTCCCACACAAAGCTTGCCCAATGCCCTCCTCTTTCGCAGATATTCTGAACCAATCTCATCCTCTTCTGCAGAAACCAATCCCACCAGATTCCACAGAAAGTTTGCCCAATCCTACCCCTTCCCGCAGACTTTCTTGATCAATCCCACCTACACTTAGAAGTCGAGAATTAGTGAAATTGTCAACTATCTCTTCTCTTTCTGTTTGAAAAGACTGATGTGCTTCTTGCAACGAGGGCAGAATCTAAATGAAGAGAAGATTCGTGTGCAAAGGTCAGATATGTTTGCACAAAAATACCTTTCCACATAGTGTACGTTCTGCACTATCCCAACAAAATCTACAGGTTCACCTCATAAAAAGTACATTTAACAGAAGCACTTACCCTTTACTCACACACACACGCCAAATACTTGATCACACATATGTAAGCACTCATTCCTTGTGACATTCAGTCTCTCACTTGCATGTACACACACAAGCACACTCACAGTGTGCGCTATTCTTTACAGAAGACTTTTACACCTGTCACCCTCAGCTGAAGGCGGAGTCTTTTATTTCTGCCGTCATCAAGAACTGATTTGTAACCTCTTTCGCCTTTGCAGAATAAAGGCTTGGTTTATCTGTGAGAGGAAGAAAGTTTTTTTTTTTCCTCAACCACCTTCCCTGCTTTAATCTCACACCGTGAGGAAACATGCAGATAGAAATCATCGAGAGCTGCGAGAAAACTGTCAGCAAACGGCCCTCATTATGAAAAAGTCCCTCAGCAGTAAAAGTTCAGCCTCACAGTAGACGATGAAAGAATGAGAAATTAGAGTGATGAAATGCAAAAGGCACAGATGAAACCTCACTGCTCCAAAATCATGAGACTGTCTCCGAACGAAAACATGCACAACTGAGTCATTGGAATTCACACCACAACTGCAAATTTAATCCCAGTGAAAGTGCATTGATGAAACGGAGACATGCATATAATTGATGCAAATTCCGTTAAAATTGTATAAGAGGGCTCGATGAATGCATCTTGACAGATGTCACAAATCAAAGGAAAATGATAAACCACACCGTTCTCATTTCGACTGAATAGTTCAGTTTATCTTCACCAAGTTAGAGCAGTTTTCATTAGTTCGATATTTAACTGTCCGAAATTTTTGTACCACAACCGGAGATGCTACAGAAACTGTCACTATTGCATTCCTAGCGTCTTTCAGCACTCAGCCGCTTTTACAAGATAATTACGGAAATAAATGATTTTGGATGTTGCACTCCAATTTTCAGGATGCAATATAGCTATATTTTATATAGACACGAGTGTTTTAATGGGAAATGCACGCTACTTGTATTTTTCATACCGTAAGTGCTACATCTGGGACACGGAGATCCAAAACCATGACAAATATGTCACTATATGTCACTTGTGAGGAAATCGATGAATTGTTTTGATAAATTTGGGTACTTTTTGTTTGTGAATGTGCCTGTATAATAAAACAAACATCACACATTGGGTTGAAGATATGAAGTTTATCTCCTTGTGTTGAAAAACTCACATTTTTCATATGAAATACATCATGGATCTGAATGACATATTTAAATAATATTGACTGGCGTTGAGTGGAATCTCATCTCATTATCTCTAGCCGCTTTATCCTGTGTTCGGGGATCAGGTCGTTGAGGCCCCTGCCTTCGACTGCCGCCCAATCCACACTGCATCAGCCCCCTACGGCTACCTCTGTGGGTGGTGAACCCACAGGAGGTCGGACCCATGTCACCGCTTCGGGCTGAGCCTGGCCCGGCCCCATGGGCAAAGGCCCAGCCACCAAGCACGCGTATACGAGCTCCAACTCCGGGCCTGGCTCCAGGGTGGGGCCCTGGCTGCGCCATACCGGGCGATGTCACGGTCCTTGATCTATTATCCACAAGGGTTTTGGTGAACTGCTCTTGGTCTGGCCTGTCACCTAGCACCTGTCTGCAGGGGAGGAGGCCCCGGGGAAGACCCAGGACATGCTGGAGGGACTATGTCTCTCGGTTGGCCTGGGAACACCTCAGTGTTCTTCCCGAGGAGCTGGCTGAGGTGTCTGGGGAAAGGGAAGTTTGGGCTTCCATGCTCAGACTGCTGCCTCCGCGACCCGGCCCCGGATAAGCAGACGAAGATGAGATGAGACGCTTTATCCTGTTCTACAGGGTCGCAGGCAAGCTGGAGCCTATCCCAGCTGACTACGGGCGAAAGGCGGGGTACACCCTGGACAAGTCACCAGGTCATCACAGGGCTGACACATAGACACAGACAACCATTCACACTCACATTCACACCTACGGTCAATTTAGAGTCACCAGTTAACCTAACCTGCATGTCTTTGGACTGTGGGGGAAACCGGAGCACCCGGAGGAAACCCACGCGGACACAGGGAGAACATGCAAACTCCGCACAGAAAAGCCCTCATCGGCCACGGGGCTCGAACCTGGACCTTCTTGCTGTGAGGCGACAGTGCTAACCACTACAGCACCGTGCCGTCCGCGTTGAGTGGTATATCAGATATATTCCATTCAGACGAGTTCAACACGTCTTTCTCTTTCAAAATTCTCTCAAAATCTTCCGTATTTAATGAAGCAAACCTGGCGGCCATGTTTGTTTACAAATTGTCACAGTCGCTTGCAAGCGTGGAAGTTTTATGTCTCCGACATGTGACGTCATGTTGTCTTGACAACCATGCAATATCAAACCATATTCAACACTCATTCTCCATTGGGTACAGTGATGTAATACACGTAGGATAAGCGATATGCTAACAATATTGGATGCTATCAAACCAAATGAATGAAACCTGCGAGAAGGGAATAGAATACATGTTTTTATTCCATCAAAAAAGTGTCCTGTATGTATCATAATTCCTGATATTTCACTCTGATGACGTCACTCCCAGTGTTTTTCCACTGACTAGACGTGCGTTTTCAAAATGGCAACCTGGTTCAAAATTAAAATTCCTTTGATAAACTTTTTTTTTTTTGTGGATGTGTCCATATAATATTAAGAGCATTACACATTGGTGCAAAGATATGAAATTTATCTTCTCGTGTCGAAAAATATTTCACTCGTTCGCATCACTCATTCATGATATATCCATTCACCACTCGAAGATAAACTTCATATCTTCGTGCAACCATGTAATATCCTCTATATGCTACAGATAAATACAGCTATATTGCACTGAATTATGACAGAGACTCAGCATGGTTCGTTAGAGGTCTATGACATGACAAGAACAACAGCGTTGGCGGCCATTCTAAGCTTTGCAACCTTATCTGTTTGAGCAGAGTGTACAGATGAGGACGTGAGAGAACTGGACAAACAAAAGAATGAAAGCACATCTGCATCTGTCTCTTTAGGTACTTCGATCATTGGGCAGCTGAATTTCATTGACCAACTTGTCAATGCAAGATGTTTCAACCAAATATGACAAACTACACATTAAATCACACCACTGAAGCTCACTTATTTATTTTAAAAGATTTTTGGGGGGCTTTTTTTCACCTTTATGGAATAGGACAGTGTAGAGACAGGAAATAAGCAGGAGAGAGAGGGATCGGGAAATGACCTCAGGTCAGAATCGAACCCAGGTCCCCGGATTTATGGTATGGTGCCTTAGCCACCTGAGCCACAACACCCCCAGCTCACTTATTTTTAAACTGATGGTACTCTCAGTTCATGAACCAGTTCTGCGAAACCAGTCTCATCTCATCATCTGTAGCCGCTTTATCCTGTCCTACAGGGTCACAGGCAAGCTGGAGCCTATCCCAGCTGACTACGGGCGAGAGGCGGGGTACACCCTGGACAAGGGGCCAGGTCATCACAGGGCTGACACATGGACACAGACAACCATTCACACTCACGGTCAATTTAGAGTCACCAGTTAAACTAACCTGCATGTCTTTGGGGGAGGAAACCCACGCAGACACAGGGAGAACATACAAACTCCACACAGAAAGGCCCTCACCGGCCATGGGGCTCGAACCCGGACCTTCTTGCTGTGAGGCGACAGCGCTAACCACTACACCACCCTTGCCGAACCAGTATGAGGATATATTTATTTATGGAGTCTTCAAAGCATTTCTGTAAGTGGATAAGGGGGTCTGTCAAATCCCGTGAATGTAAACACATTGATTATAAATATAGTCAGGTTTCTGATATTCAGATCAGATTTCAGTTATCTTTGGTTTGATACCTTAGCTAGACAAAAACAGAGAGAACAAATAGGAGGATCTCAGTTTTGATACCGTTGATACATTAAGAGTTTGGCTTATGTGGGTATGTAAATGTCATGGTTATTAGGGAAAGAGTGGATCAAGTCAAATAACATGACCAGGCAGGGAAGGGAAAAAAATCTGTACGTAGAGCTACGGTGTCATATTTGCTGCCCATTTAAACAGTATTCTGCTAGTACATACTCCTAACTTACCATGATTTTATTTGTAGAGTAATTTATGATCTAAAAGGCAAACGTTATTTAATTTCCTGATTTGACAATTGCTTCTAAAATTGTTGAATTGAAATTGTGGCAGGGCAGACAGGACATAGTCACTGTCCCAAGACACTGCTGCAGGTAATACAAGATTGCCACAGGACAGTCTTAGGCATCAGAAAGACTGCTGAAGGACACCATTACAAGTCAGTGAAACTGCCACTTGACATTGCTGCGAGCGCCTGAGCAACTGCCGTGCAACACCAATGGGGCTCCTGCTTAATGCCACATGACAATAGCATCAGTACAGTACAGTCCATTTTGATTCGGTTCTCAACTGCATGAAATTCCACCTCTTTCGAAAGAAGGGCAGATCCCATTCCTATTGTTACGTCATGTGTTTTGTCTTGGGTTCTCCATGTGCTATTGTTCGATGCCGCATGCCTTGGTTTCGGTTTTGCTCCCATCTCCACCCTGTCGTGTCACTGTTGGTCCATCCCCAACTGTATTCACCTCTCCTGTATTAGCTTTTGTTTAGTATGCTTTAGATACGTGCACATACTGTACACACACAGTATTTATATCCATCATCCCCTCTGTGTGTCATTGTTCCTGTCCTAGTCTTATGTTTTTGTTTGGTTATATCAGATCCTTGATTTCCACGTTTCCTAGTTCCATGTCTTCCAAGTTTGGATTATCCTTGTTTAATTTTGGCTGCTTGTGTAACTTTGATCTCTGCTTTGACTTGAATCACAATTCTCAGATTTACCCACAATAAAACCAAAACAGGGGCAGCATGGTGGTGTAGCAGTTAGCACTGTCGCCTCACAGCAAGAAGGTTCTGGGTTCGAGCCTAGTGGCTGACGAGGGCCTTTCTGTGTGGAGTTTGCATGTTCTCCCTGTGTCTGCGTGGGTTTCCTCCGGGTACTCCGGTTTCCCCCACAGTCCAAAGGCATGCAGGTTAGGTGAATGTGAGTGTGAATGGTTGTCTGTGTCTATGTGTCAGCCCTGTGATGACCTGGTGACTTGTTCAGGGTGTACCCCGCCTCTCGCCCATGGTCAGCTGGGATAGGCTCCAGCTTGCCCGCGACCCTGCACAGGATAAGCAGTTATGGATAATGGATGGATGGATAGATGGATGGATAAAACCAAAACAGGGTTTACATACTTGCATCTTGTCTTTACTTGCTGCACATTACAATGTCTTAGTCATTAGCAAGAGAGAAACAGAGAGAGGAAAAATAGGCCTGAGATGAATCCTAGCTTGGATGTCGCTAATGCATTCTTCAAAGTTTAGCTTAAGTGGAGATGTGAATGTCACAGTCATTAGTGAAAGAAGTCAAATAACAGCAAGAGAACCTAGCCAGGCTGTTAAAGAGAAAAAATATGAAACATACTTAATTACATGACTACTGAAGAAAAGATATATTTCACATAAAATGACACTTTCAACACATAGCTAGTGCATGACATCATATCCACAAACTTCATACTTATGCAACTTATTGAGATTCAGTAAGAATAGGCCACAACTGTTAGCCTGAGAAAACAGGTTTTGTACTCATAACTGGGTCAATGCACACATTTAAATGATCTTTGAAAGGAGTTTAGCAAGCAGTGACTTCATATGAACGAGTTTAAGCCCATGTTTACATTAGACCGTATCAGCGGATCATCAGATTAACGTTTTTAAAACGATTAGCGTGCACACAGCAACACCAATACACGATTTGCGTGCACACAGCAACACTAATACACGGATACGCTCAGCTCCGCAGGCATCCTGCGCTCCAAATCACTCCGCCCTGAACAGCGAGTGCCCTCTGGAGGGTGCGCACTCCGGCCCTGCGCAGCTCACAGAGCGCGCGAGTGAAGTGCACAAGCAGTGATTTGGGACTGAGCTGCTGTGTGTGTGATCCCAGCGCACATCACTTACCACTTGCAAGTGGAAGGATGGCAAGCCTAAAGACAATCATAACTACACAATGGGCAGTATTTGCATCAGTATTTGCAGTATTTTCATACTTTTATACTCTTTAATGAAAGGTGATACAAGGCGGAAGTCCGCGCCGTTTTTCAGCAGTCGCGTCACATGACCAATGCCAGCGAATCAGGAAGGTGGATGTCACAGTGACGTTGTCCAATGACGACGCCAACTAGAGCTCAGCACAGCGTATCCGCGTATTCTCAATGTTTACACAGCACCGGAGCTGACACGATCTGGATTGAATACGTGGACCCTGGCGGATTCCCGTTTCCCGGCGTTTCCAGGCGGTTTAATGTAAACGGACAGTGCATCCGCGAAGAAAACGAGACAGATACGGTCTAATGTAAACTTGGCCTAAAATTGTGGCAGTGACTCATAGCTCATGGGTCATTCTTCAAGAGTCTTCCATACAAGATCACTTCATGAATGCATTTGAAAGTAATTCATGGCACACATACGGTAAGAACTTGGATACGTGTATGACAGAAGCATTATTAAGGTTAAAAAAAGAAAAAAAAAACAGAATTGGGCCAACAATCATTTTAACAAAATGATGAATCAATTATTAATCTATCTCTTGTTCTATTGTGTTTATCTATCTTTTCCAGATGAAATGATTCAATACAATATAATCTGGAGTGGTCATATTACAATTATATTCCAGTATAATGCAAAGTATTATGCGATTCAGGCTTGTTTAAGCAGTTTTAATGGGAGGAGTGCACTCCCATGTCACTTTCACAGTCACTTGGGATTGACAAAGAGGCCTTCTTCAATCAGACTGACACAAAAGTAGCCACACCCCTTTTACCCTGTCCACACTAGGGATTTTGTACCAATACGATGCTACTTTCGTACCGCAACACCTATCCACACTAGCAACTATACCGGTACTGTAGCGGTATAACTGTATCGGTACGAAACCCACAAATGTATGGGTTTCGTACCGGTACAGTATCGGTACTGTAGCGCTTCGCTGTAGTGTGGACAGATGAAGCGGTTCTGTATCGATACAAATATAATGCGCATGCGCAATGAACCATTCCTACTTCTTCCGGGTTATTCATACAATACAATACACACGTGCTTTCCAGCTGTAAATAAAACGTCAAAATGGCTCAAAACGACCGTGGAGCTACATGGAGCAAAGACGAAGTTATGTGTTTGTTGGAGCTTTGGGGAGACGAGCGATGCCAGGAACAGTTGGAACAGGAGATTCGTTTTCTTTGTTTCTTTCTCAACTGCCTCGCACGTTTTATACAATTCGACTGAATAAATGACCACCAGAAATACAGACTGTACATTGACAACAAAAAGCACACACACGTTGTTTCATCCGCCATATTCTCGGAAGGAAGTTACTCGGTAACCACGGAAACATTTCGCGCACGCGCATTTCAACTACCGTGAAAGAAAACCGCAAACATTTCTCACTAGTGTGGACAGATGCACTCAACTGTACCGGTATACTTTGTATCGATACAGTTATACCACTATCGTACCGGTATACATGTGAACACAGCTTTACACAGGCCAGGCATGGAGATGGTGCGTACGTAAAGGTAGTGCTCTGCTGTATCATAGTCAATGTTTTGAAATCACATCGATCAGAAACAACTTAGAGATGATAATGTCCCCCCTCGCTTAGCATTGCTTTTGCATCACACACATTTCTCAAACATCCACATGCTCAGAGTTAGTAATGGATGATACTTAGTTGAGCCTTACAGACAATGACAGCAGTGTATGAGAGCTGGGTAAGATCATGCTCAATAGCTGCTGAAGGTCGCTTTCGCCCCGAGGTGCAACTCCGTACCAACGTACAAGGTTATGCTAATCATTTGCCTTAAAGTCAGCAGGATAAAGGACTGGTGAGAAAGGATCCTCACTCACTGGGGAAAACACTGTCTGAAGGAATGATCTGAAACTCCCATCTCTCGCTCACTCTCGGCTCATATTTAAGAATATAAAGAATGCTTGCTTTGAAAGCAAGTGACAGCACTTGCATGTTGAGTACCAGTCAAAAGTTTGGACACACCTTCTAATACAGTGTTTTTTTCTTTATCTTTCTCATCTCATTATCTGTAGCCGCTTTATCCTATTCTACAGGGTCGCAGGCAAGCTGGAGCCTATCCCAGCTGACTACGGGCGAAAGGCGGGGTACACCCTGGACAAGTCACCAGGTCATCACAGGGCTGAAACAGACAACCATTCACACCTACAGTCAATTTACAACGACTTCACAACGGCAACGTTGCCAGATCTTTCCACTCTGGAACCCGTTCTCAAAAAGATTGCGTTTTGGGCACCCAAAACGCCGGTGCTGTGTGGACGCCAGGCCTAAACGATAAGCAATTGTATCGGAGTCACCTGAATCTGTTGCCGTGTGGACAGGGCCTTAGTAGCCTAGAGAATCGTTAGGGTGATCTGTGGGTCGTTGGCTGTCACTGCCATCATATGAGTTATTGAAGTCAGCTGAGTCTTGGTGTGGATGCGTATTCAGTTCTCTGGGAAGTGTGCCAAGGACTGCATTGTATGTGGCTGATAAGTGGTGTCTCAGACCATCTCTGTTCAGTGATGGTCATTCCAGGTTGACGAAGATGGCTTCTTTTACTCCTCTTTCTGATCTTCTCTGGCTAGAATGCATACATTGCTGCAGTCCAGAAATGAGCGTCCTTTGTTATTGAGATGAAGATAGACTGCAGAAGATAGACTGCATATTTAACACTTTTTTACCACATAATTCCATATATGTTCCAGATGTTCTTTCATAGTTTTGATGCCTTCAGTATTGTTATACAATATAGAGAATAGTCAAAAATACGGAAAAAAACCAAATGACTAGGGGTGTCCAAACTTTCGACTGGTATTATACACAGAGGCTCCAACTCTCGCGCCGTGAGCGGGAGATCTCCCGCTTTAGGGAACATTTAGAAAATCCTCCCAACCTTCCGCTGACAACATAAAAATCTCCCGCCCGCCCTTACTACACATGATTAGTTAAAAAAAATATATAACTTGATACGTTTATGTTGATGAAAATTAATAGTTGACTTTCCGCTTTTCGTGTGTCTGACATTGTATGGGTAGATTCAAGTGTGTACCCCGTGGTATATGCCGATTCCCCGGTCGGTACACCGATAGGTGTAACGGGGGGATTGGAGTGAATGCCGGAGGCCAGCACGTGCAGATCAAGTGCGTATATGAATCGAGCGGAATTCGGTACGCTGCGGGGTACACACTTGAGCCCACCCAATGTCTTAGCAGTTACCGATAAAGCATACAGATGGCGCTATTAATGATACGCACGAGAGAACGAGAAAAACCACGACACTCAAACATTTTGTTTGTTTTTTTGCGTCTGCATTTCATCTGCATTTATCTCCTGCTCATCTTTAACTTTATGTTCACTTGAATGAGATAAGGAAACGAAGTTCCGTTGGTGGAAATGGAGAAAGCCAAACTACGAAGAAAAAATATCAGAAAATCACCAAGATAAAGTTCGGCTCGCCCGTCGTGATGGTTGTCAGGGACGAATGGAGGACTATTTTGGACGACAGCAAGACGACCCTATATCTGACAAGGTTCGATCACCAGACCAGACGTTAGATTCTAACGAACTTGTCTGACTTTTACTAACTTAGACTTAGAAACAGAATATTATTAGAAGAACAATATCGTCAGAGGGTCTACCATTGGCAATTTATCATAGTATTGACATTAACATTGACTTTAGGCATATTAAAGTTTGGTCTATAGTCACTGGATTTATCTAGATCTGCTACTATTAATAAGATTTAATTGACACGAAATGTGGTGAATCATATATATATATATATATATATATATATATATATATATATATATATATATATACACATACATACATACATACACACACACACACGTATAACTCGCCTTCGCGCCTACGGCACTCAAACTTGTCTCCCTCTGAGCTACTCGCAGAGAGGGAGAATCTCCCTCTTTGCAATTTCCCAAGTTGGAGCCTCTGTATACATATACACACTTTGTATGCAGGTGAAAGAATCAAGGCCAATGCAATCAGCCTGCCATGACTGCCTGCAATCAAATTAAAGAGTGATGCACATTCAGTGGCATAACCGAGCAATCACAAGTGAAACAGTGTCCTTCATTTGTTTAACAGTAAAACTGTGTCTTTCTTTTTTTTTTTTTTTTGGGGGGGGGGGGGGGGGGGGCTTCCATCAACAATGAGAATTTAGGACATGGAGGACTGATTGAGACATTTCTGAATATTCAAGTATCACTGCCAAATCTCATCTCATCTCATCATCTCTAGTCGCTTTATCCTGTTCTACAGGGTCGCAGGCAAGCTGGAGCCTATCCCAGCTGACTACGGGTGAAAGGCGGGGTACACCCTGGACAAGTCGCCAGGTCATCACAGGGTTGACACATAGACACAGACAACCATTCACACTCACATTCACACCTACGGTCAATTTAGAGTCACCAGTTAACCTAACCTGCATGTCTTTGGACTGTGGGGGAAACCGGAGCACCCGGAGGAAACCCACGCAGACACGGGGAGAACATGCAAACTCCACACAGAAAGACCCTCGCCAGCCACGGGGCTCGAACCCGGACCTTCTTGCTGTGAGGCAACAGTGCTAACCACTACACCACCGTGCAACCCACTGCCAAATCTGGTTGTGCATAATAGAAGAACTGGAAACCGTTCAAAATCAGACAAGCACAATGCACCGGGATGTTTGTGTGTCTTGATGCATATTCCTTGTTCAATCTCTGAATCCTAACATGGCTTGACACGTTAACAAGCAACTTGAGCAAGCGCCTGATGAATCGCTCCTGATAACAGGCAAACAATGCTATTAAAACAAGCTCACCCCATCTCCACATGAGACAGGCGTTAATGCAAAGACCTCTTTCCAAATTGTCTCCCATTCTGATACAAGGCATTAAATGGTTGGTTAGCTTGCTGCCCTGGTGCATGTGGAAGATGGAAATTTGGAGCTTAGCCATTAATCTATGTACCATTGACACTGACAGGCTTGCTCCTCACAAAGTTGGAATACAGCAAAGTGCTTTGAGCAGATATTCATGATCTATTATCCATTTTACAGTGAAGCAAGTTGAAGAGAGCGTAATAAGACGAGGAGTGAAAGCTTTGACGAGGACATGTTTCAGGGTCAGGTTATGATGGATGATTGACTGAATGCACCAGTGAAAGAAGGAAAGAGGTGGTATGAAGGGGAAAAGAAGGAAGTGATACAGTGTGCTGTATAAGTATTCACCTCCTTGAACTCTTCTGTATTTTGTATGGTTACAAACTGGAAAGGAAATGGACTTAATTGGGATTGTCATGAATCTACTGTACACATAATGACCCATAATATGGCACATGGGTGAACTCCATTCAAATTCTTTGACTAATGCTCTCCATACCCAGGTCACTGATTTTTGATGGATGGTCTCCTCTATAGTTAGAGTTGTAATTGTACCACATTCTTTCCATTTTTGTGGCTATTGCCTCATACAGGCAGGAGCCATTATGTCATTGTGTTGCAAGAATGGGTGGCACGGTGGTGTAGTGGTTAGCACTGCTGCTTCACAGTGAGAAGGTTCTGGGTTCGAGCCCAGTGGCCGGCGAGGTCCTTTCTGTGTGGAGTTTGCATGTTCTCCCCATGTCCGCGTGGGTTTCCTCCGGGTGCTCCAGTTTCCCCCACAGTCCAAAGACATGCAGGTTAGGCTAATTGGTGGCTCTAAATTGACCGTAGGTGTGAATGTGAGTGTGAATGGTTGTTTGTTTCTATGTGTCAGCCCTGCGATGACCTGGCGACTTGTCCAGGGTGTACCCCGCCTCTCGCCCGTAGTCAGCTGGAATAGGCTCCAGTTTCCCTGTGACCCTGCACAGGATAAGCGGTAATGGATGAATGTAAGAATGAGTGTAACAATCACGCACTGCGCATATGCATACAGGTGTTCCTATTAAAATGGCTGGTGAGTGTATACAATTTGGTTCACCATTTGAAATAAATGGACTAGACTAAAGAAATCGCTTTCAAATATGTTTATGCTTATTACCGAGGGAAAGTGCATTCCTACTATTTTAAAATATACTCCAGGTTGCCCCCCTTTCCTCGCCTTCTTCGACCAGTGGTCCCATGTGTGATGGAGATGTGATGCGCTTCCGAGTTGTTACAGGAAGTTGTCGAAAAGAGTATTGAGACCACTGAGCTCTAGCGCCGGGCCTTTTCTGGGAAATAAGAGTTTGGGTCATGGCAACAGCGTGTGTATGTCAGCCTCGGTTCGGAGGTTTCAGTTTCGAAAACTATAAGAGGTAAGAGTAGAATGATATAAAGTACAGACACTTGGTATATTTTACTTCTGTGATTTTTAAATTGTTCATTTTTGGATTACGCTTCATTTTTGTGGCTATGCCTCAGAGTACGGTAAATAATCTCGTCTCGTCTCGTCTTCTTCCGCTTTATCCGGGACCGGGTCGCGGAGGCAGCAGTCTAAGCAGGGAAGCCCAAACTTCCCTTTCCCCAGACACCTCGGCCAGCTCCTCGGGAAGAACACCGAGGCGTTCCCAGGCCAGCCGAGAGACATAGTCCCTCCAGCGTGTCCTGGGTCTTCCCCGGGGCCTCCTCCCGGGGGGACATGCCTGGAACACCTCCCCAGGGAGGCGTCCAGGAGGCATCCGAAAAAGATGCCCGAGCCACCTCAGCTGATTCCTCTCGATGTGGAGCAGCAGCGGCTCTACTCCGAGCTCCTCCCGAGTGACTGTGCTTCTCACCCTATCTCTAAGGGAGCGCCCAGCCACCCTGCGAAGGAAACTCATTTCGGCCGCTTGTATCCGCGATCTTGTCCTTTCGGTCATTACCCAAAGCTCATGACCATAGGTGAGAGTCGGAACGTAGATCGACCGGTAAATTGAGAGCTTCGCCTTTTGGCTCAGCTCCTTCTTCACCACAACGGACCGGTAAAGCGACCGCATCACTGCGGAGGCTGCACCGATCCGCCTGTCGATCTCACGCTCCATCCTTCCCTCACTCGTGAACAAGATCCCGAGATACTTAAACTCCTCCACTTGAGGCAGAACTTCTCCACCAACCTGGAGAGGGCAAGCCACCCTTTTCCGGTCGAGAACCATGGCCTCGGACTTGGAGGTGCTGATTCTCATCCCAGCCGCTTCACACTCGACTGCAAACCGCCCCAGTGCATGCTGAAGGTCCTGGTTTGAAGAAGCCAACAGGACAACATCATCCGCAAAAAGCAGAGATGAAATCCTGTGGTTCCCAAACAGGATTCCTTCTGGCCCCTGGCTGCGCCTAGAAATTCTGTCCATAAAAATTATGAACAGAACCGGTGACAAAGGGCAGCCCTGCCGGAGTCCAACATGCACTGGGAACAGGTCTGACTTACTGCCGGCAATGCGAACCAGACTCCTGCTCCGTTCGTACAGGGACCGGACAGCCCTTAGCAAAGAGCCCCGAACCCCATACTCCCGAAGCACCCCCCACAGAATACTACGGGGGACACGGTCGAATGCCTTCTCCAGATCCACAAAGCACATGTGGACTGGTTGGGCAAACTCCCATGAACCCTCGAGCACCCTATGAAGGGTATAGAGCTGGTCCAGTGTTCCGCGACCAGGACGAAAACCGCATTGTTCCTCCTGGATCCGAGGTTCGACTATTGGTCGAATTCTCCTCTCCAGTACCCTGGAGTAAACCTTCCCTGGGAGGCTGAGAAGTGTGATTCCCCTATAATTGGGGCACACTCTCCGGTCCCCTTTCTTAAAAAGAGGGACCACCACCCCAGTCTGCCACTCCAGAGGCACTGTCCCTGACCGCCACGCGATGTTGCAGAGGCGTGTCAACCAAGACAGCCCCACAACATCCAGAGACTTGAGATACTCAGGGCGGATCTCATCCACCCCCGGTGCCTTGCCACCGAGGAGCTTGCAAACCACCTCAGTGACTTCGGCTTGGGTAATGGACGAGTCCACCTCTGAGTCATCAGCCTCAGTCTCCTCAGTGGAAGACATGACGGTGGGATTGAGGAGATCCTCAAAGTATTCCTTCCACCGCCCGACAATGTCCCCAGTCGAGGTCAACAGCTCCCCACCCGCACTGTAAACAGTGTTGGCAGAGTACTGCTTCCCCCTCCTGAGGCGCCGGACGGTTTGCCAGAATTTCTTCGAGGCCGACCGATAGTCCTTCTCCATGGCCTCCCCGAACTCCTCCCAGTTCCGAGTTTTTGCCTCCGCAACTGCCCGAGCTGCAGCACGCCTGGCCTGCCGATACCCGTCAGCTGCCTCGGGAGTCCTGGAGGTTAACATGGCCCGATAGGACTCCTTCTTCAGCTTGACGGCATCCCTTACTTCTGGTGTCCACCACCGGGTTCGGGGATTGCCGCCACGACAGGCACCGGAGACCTTGCGGCCACAGCTCTGAACAGCTGCGTCCACAATGGAGGTAGAGAACATGGTCCACTCAGACTCAATGTCCCCCGCCTCCCTCGGAAGCTGGGAAAAGCTCTCCCGGAGGTGGGAGTTAAAGACCTCCCCGACAGAGTGCTCGGCCAGACGTTCCCAGCAGACCCTCACCATACGTTTGGGCCTGCCAGGTCTGTCCAGCTTCCTCCTCCGCCAGCGGATCCAACTCACCACCAGGTGGTGATCAGTTGACAGCTCAGCCCCTCTCTTCACCCGAGTGTCCAAGACATAGGGCCGGAGATCAGATGAAACGACTACAAGGTCTATCATTGACCTCCGACCTAAGGTGTCCTGGTGCCACGTGCACTTATGGACACCCCTATGCTCGAACATGGTGTTCGTTATGGACAAATCATGACTAGCACAGAAGTCCAATAACAAAACACCACTCGGGTTCAGATCGGGGAGGCCGTTCCTCCCAACCACGCCCCTCCAGGTGTCACTGTCATCTCCCACGTGAGCATTGAAGTCCCCCAGTAACACAATGGAGTCCCCAGTCTGAGCACTCCTCAGTACCTCTCCCAGGGACTCCAAGAAGGCCGGATACTCTATACTGCTATTTGGGCCATAGGCACAAACAACAGCAAGAGCCCTCTCCCCAATCCGAAGGCGCAGCGAGGCGACCCTCTCGTTCACTGGGGTAAACTCCAACACATGGCGGCTGAGCTGGGGAGCTATAAGCAAGCCCACACCAGCCCGCCGCCGCTCACCACGGGCGACTCCAGAGAAGTGGAGAGTCCAGCCCCTCTCGAGGAGCTGGGTTCCAGAGCCCAAGCTGTGCGTGGAGGTGAGCCCGACTATCTCTAGCCGGTACCTCTCAACCTCCCGCACAAGCTCAGGCTCTTTCCCCCCCAGCGAAGTGACATTCCATGTCCCAACAGCCAGCCGCTGTGTCCGGGGATCAGGTCGTCGAGGCCCCTGCCTTCGACTGCCACCCAATCCACATTGCACCAGTCCCCTACTGCTACCTCTGTGGGTGGTGAACCCACAGGAGGTCGGGCCCACGTCAGCTCTTCGGGCTGAGCCCGGCCGGGCCCCATGGGCAAAGGCCCGGCCACCAAGCGCTCGCATACGAGCCCCAACCCCGGGCCTGGCTCCAGGGTGGGGCCCCGGCTGCGTCATCCCGGGCGACGTCACGGTCCTCGGATTTTTCTCCATAGGGGTTTTGGTGAACTGCTCTTAGTCTGGCCTGTCACCTAGGACCTGTCTGCCTTGGGAAACCCTGACAGGGGCATAATGCCCCCGACAACATAGCTCCTAGGATCATTCAAGCACACAAACCCCTCCACCACAATAAGGTGGCAGTTCAAGGAGGGGACGGTAAATAATATATATATATATATATATATATATATATATATATATATATATATATATATATATAAGCAGTAGCCACATGTAGCCACATGTACCCACAGGGTACCGATTTTTAATAATGGATTTAATGGTGCTTGGTGGGGAAAATATACTTTCTTTTTCCTCAAGAACTTTTGGTTTGATAGCCCCTTGGTGTTCATGATGCTCTTTCTTTAGATATGTTCTCTAACAAACTGTGGGGTCTTCCAGAAACAGGTGCATTTACATATACTGAGAACATGTGACACTTAAAAGTTGTGATTACTTTTCACCCCATTTACTGTGAAATCTGTACGAGTTCCAGTGTAACCAGGTGCCATTAGAATTGTCTGATTGTTTTTGTGACCGATATAAATTTTCTCCCTACTGCATTATGGGTTATTAATTTGTGCTAGCAGCGCCGGTGCAAATTGTTACTCTCACTCAGGATCTTTCTACTTTAATAATAATAATAATGCATTTTATTTAGAAGTGCCTTTCAAAACACTCAAGGACACTATACAAACAGTAAAAACAACAGTAAAAACAGTAAAACAAGACACAATAAAAGCACAGAGAAAGTAAACAGAGAATTTAGAGATGGTAAGAGTCATCTTTATTACTAGCTTTATTATTATTACTACTATCCTCCATCCATCCATTATCTGTAGCCACTTATCCTGTACAGGGTCGCAGGCAAGCTGGAGCCTATCCCAGCTGACTATGGGTGAGAGGCGGGGTACGCCCTGGACAAGTCGCCAGGTCATCGCAGGGCTATTATTATTATTTTAGGATGTTATTTCTCCCTCAGTTTTCAACTAATCACCAAATTTCACATGAAGAATACCTCTGCGCTGAATTATGTTGCTATGACTTTTGGTGGTGATCTGGATCACTGAACCAGAATCTACAGGGTGCGGTGACCAGATGTCCCGATTTGTAACAGCTAGCGCAAATTACTGTGACTTTAGTCACAGTCTCTATCTAATTTTTATTTACATTTGTGATATGTTCATTTCATTTCCAGTTGTAACACTACAAAATGTAGAAATGGAAATGAATACTTGTGCAAGGCACGCTATTTAAGTTGCATTTTTACACTCATATTTTTGCAGCTTTATCATTCAAGACTGATGCTTGTTCATGATGTAGGAATCCCACTAATGCTACCATTTTCATACATTTATAACCTGCTGTGTAATTATTACCAGTCATGCATTTTGCTTCATCCCTCTATTTCACACTGAGCTTACTGAAGCACAAATGGAGAATATTCCCAAAAGTGAGGTGCTGAAGAGTCTCCAACCAGGCAAGCAGGTAGGCTGTTTAACAACAGGGTGCTGCTGAGCGAGGAACAGGGGAAAGGAAAAAAAAAAAAAAAGGCTAGGTTGAAGTCTGCACTGATTGCAGCATGCTCTATCTTGCCAAGAGCATGATTCTGTTCTACACGCATGTTCCTTCTCACGAAGTCTCATGCTGAATAGCCTTGAATAACATTCTGTGCCTCTTGACTTCCTTCTCTTGAGGAAAAAAAAACAACAAAAAAAAATCTTTCCATGTTATCACATACCAAGTCAGTCAGACTTTATAAGAACAGGTGTTAAATGTAAGATTACTGGTGTTAAAACACACACGCGCACACACACACCAATGAGTCAACATGTCATGTGCAAAAAAATATTAAGGTTTCATCTGTCATTCCTCTGAATGCTCAGACTTGTTGGCTGTTGCAGATCATGTTTTACTGGGAAGAGGAGGAGGAGGATGCTTCAACGTGACATGATTTACGAGTCAATTTTAAGAATCTTATTTCAAAGCGTGCTTCCATCAGCACCAAAGAAACCATCAGGAAAATCAAAAGCTCTTAGCAGGTTGCTGTCTGAAACAAGCAGGTGCTCAAAGTGTGTGAGATGAACTGAGCTTGAGGCCCAACTCAAAAGAAATACAAGAACAAAGAGGATTAAGAAAAGATCGAGTGAAGAGAAGAGAACAGGAACCATACAGTGCTCTGATAATACTTTCCAAAATGGACACTTTTTTCCCCATTGCAATTAAAAGCTTGAGGTATTGAGCTGCTTACAGGGTTTCTGGCGTGTATAAATGGCCATGCATTCCTTTTTCACGCAGATAGATTTTCTTCTAATTCGCACAAGGACAGGCAGCCTACAGGATGCCCTGAAAGGCATGTTGAGTGACGATGGGCTTCCACTTTCTCCTCATTAAATGCCCCTTTTTTTTTTTGGTCACTGCATCCATTCTCCCATTAACACTGGCTATTTGAAAAGGCACTGTGATGCTTAAAAACTCTGTAAAACAGGACTGGCAGGAGTTTGAAGATTAATCCTTTAAAACCTGCTCACTTCACTCAACTCGGTTAAGTCATTCTTGGCAAAATGGTCAAATTCAAATGGTTTTTCAAAGCTCTGATCTACACTATTGGGAAAACAAAAAACACCTGTAAATTGAGACTCACATCTTTCCAACAGAAAAGCATGAATGTATTGACAAGGGTTCTTATCTTTGATAGTCTGTAATTGCTTCTTCAAGGCCTGTTCAGTTTGGGTTTAAAGTACCAAGATCCTAATGGCAATTGGCACATTAAGTTAATGCTTGTCCTTGATGAAGGTTACGGTGATAATTTGGGTAATAGCACAAGTGATGTCTTTCAAATACAGACAGAATTTCTCTTCTTGCTTTTCCAGGGGATGATGGTTTCTCACTGAGATTTGATGGGGAAAAAAAAGTCAGACAAAAGAGAGTCAAAACCTTCCAAAACAAGCTTTCTGTGCAATCAGTCTTATTCTTCTCAGCAGGCGTGTTTAAGAAATTCCTATTAATGTCCGGTTCGTAATATTTCTTGCTTGCAAATGTCCAGATGCACCACTAACATGACTGAATGGTGATGAAATTTACCTTTTAATGCCTACTCATTAATGTTTAGTTCACGTCTACAAACAAGACCGTCTGAAGTTACGTTTTGTTTCATGGACGTGCTTCACAGTCCTACTTCTGGCTAATGCTTTTGACTAGATGAGCTCTATCTTGCAATACACATGGAAAATAACCACATACTACTTTGTTCATTCATCCTTTTATATTACGTTTCATCATCCTTTTTTCTCCAGTCCTGTAGCTAGTCTCTGGTCCGATGAGCTGCCTTCAGCTAAATGCATGGGATTTGAATTCTTCATGTGCATCATGCTTATTTTCCAAACTGGAAGTCCACCATGTTGGATGATAACAACCAAGATAGCGGCGCTTCACATGTGAGCTGCTGCAACACTTCGTGATTTTCTTTTGATTTCGTTGCCTTTGAAGACAGACAATGCCTACTTTGTGTCTGGGATATAATTGTGGTTATAATGCTAGTCTTAAAGAGAAACGGTTCTTCAGAATTCCCAAAATAATTTAAAAAGGCGACAAAACAGATGAACTATCTGAACGCCGTGCGTACGCTGTGGTTCAAAAACATACATCAAAAGGACTTACCTGAGGAAAAAGCTAATTACGCCTGTGTGTGTGGTGATCACTTTATATCTGGTAAGAGTTCATTACTAATTAAAGCTGCTTTCTGCTGATTAAATTAAACTTTTGAGGTTTAGCGCAAACACTTTGCTTCTCACCTTGCAGGAGCACTGGCAAACCTATGCGATTAAACAAATCCAGATCAGGCACCAACACTCAAATTGGGACACGATAAGATCAAGACAAAAACTTCTCGCAGTATCAAGAAGCAACAGGATAAATGAAAGCTCTGCCAAGAAAGCCAGATTAGAAGCAGCTCAAACCTTAATGAGTTTGGATACACAAGGAGAACAACGTGGGTCAACTTTGCTAGGTGAGATATTAGCAATGCTGTTCCAGAAACCCAGTAACTTCATTTTACTTATGCACTTTTTTCTTTTTTGTAGGACGAGATAGTTCACAATATCAGGGTATTCAATCGCTCGTAATGAGGTTAAATCCTCTGTATAATTGGACGGCTTTAACATATACGGGTCAAAACCACAAATTTCAACTTTTTCTCTGAATCTTGACTTGGCAGAGGACTCCAGAGAATCATAATATTTCAAGAAAGTTGGAGATGCATCACAGTTTTTGTTCACACGAGACGGCATTTTGGATTTGTATATAATCCAACATGGTGGCGGATGCATATGTCACACTATTTTGTCATGCGGTTGCACACGACGAATAAGCTGCAACAGAGAATCTGCTACAAAAGCCAATTTGGTTCATGCTTGGCAAAGTGGAGTTGCTGAATTATAGCCCCTGAAATAATTTTCTGGGTCTGCAACTAGACCGTGATTCACCAGTTGATGACCCGCGCTCTACAGGTTTGAAATGTATGCATTAATGTTAAAGTCTGTACAGCCTTTCGCAAAACGACTAATGTGGAATTGAACAAGGACAAGAAGAACGATCGCTTGACACTTTTCAATCCCCAGTCAGGTCCCTTTCAGGTCTCAATCAGCTCTACTGTACATTAGGGTGCCTTAATTGTCCACCATGTTCACACAAAAGCTGCTCAATGGCTAAAATGGATCATTTTCAGCCAGGTACATCTGTTCATACTGCGAGTTGGCCTAGTGGTTAGTGTGTCTGCCTCTCGATCGGGAGATCGGGAGTTCTACTTGCAGTCGGCTCATACCAAAGACCATCATAAAAATGGTACCTACTGCCATCTGGCAAGGTGTGCTGCAATACAGATGAGAGTACGGAGTCAAACTCTTGCAGTTACCAGAGGACTAGGCCCCCACTATAACCCTAGCTATGTAATAGGTGAGAGGTTGAGGGGCTACAGAAATAGAGATTGGTGCTGCCCTATGTGCCATATGGCGCAGGAAGGACTTTTTTTTTTTTTTACATCTGTTCATGTTCCTATTATATGAGATTTCTGAATATACCGAGCCTGGGTATTTTTTCTGCTTTGTGTCTGTGAAAATGTCATTAGAAGAAGAAGAAAAAAAAAAAGATAGGGTCTCTCACAGGGCCAAGTATTGATCATGCCTGCCTGTGAGATTTAAATTTTCCTTTTTCCTTAGTGACCTAAATGGTTCTTTTATGAAGAGTTAGTCTGGCTAGTGGACTGAAAGAATTCACCAAAGAATTTAATTCAGGAGGCGTAATGCACTTCCTTTGCATCCACCATCTTTAGCCAAGAATGTGGCATGTCTCAAATGGAACACTTCATTTCAGCCATGTCACGTCTCATGACCCTGAGGGGACAAGTGGGTGGATTTATGTACTGCAAAATCAACAGCAATTTCACTTAACCTCATTTGGTATTCAGTTGAAGAACTGATTGAGAATGACGGCCATATGACTGAACAATTAAACATTGTTATGGATGCCAAAACTGAAAAGAAAGGCAGGAACCGGAGCGGATTAGAAGATACCGTCGGAAACTGTGTATGGATTTGAAGCAGGATTTAAAGGAAAATTGGGGGAAAAGAAAAGGATGTTTCATTTCCTAATCTTAATCATTTTGTACTAAGCCAGATAAGACTCTTCGTTAAAAAAAAAGCCCTTTTCCAGTTCATAATGCTAGCTTTAACAAATGGGTAGGGTATCCTTATTCATATAGAACATGCAACACTAATGTTACAACCTATATTATTAGACTGAAGTTGAAGTTTTTGCAATTAGAGACTCAACAACCTAGGAGGCAATCTCACACACACACACACACACACACACACACACACACACACACACACTTTGTTGCTTAAGACAATATTGGAAATTAATGTACATACAGGACACTTTTTCGATGAAATAAAAACGTGTTCTATTCCCTTCTAGTGGGTTCCATTCATTTGTTTTGACAGCATGCAATATTGTTAGCATATCGCTTATCCTATGTGGAATGAGCGTTGAATATGGTTTGCGATATTACATGGTTGTCAAGACAACATAACGTCACGTCAGACATGTAAAACTTCTGCGCTAGCGAGCAACTGAAAATTTGTAAACAAAGATAGCTGCCAGGTTTGCGTCGTTAAATATGGAAGATTTTGAGAGAATTTTGAAAGAGAAAGACACGTTGAACACCCGAAAGGAATGTGTATGTATAATAATAATAATAATAAAATCCATTATCTGTAGCCGCTATCCTGTTCTACAGGGTCGTAGGCAAGCTGGAGCCAATCCCAGCTGACTATGGGCGAGAGGCGGGGTACACCCTGGACAAGTCGCCAGATCATTGCAGGGCTGACACATAAAGACAAACAACCATTCACACTCACAGTCAATTTAGAGCCACCAATTAGCCTAACCTGCATGTCTTTGGACTGTGGGGGAAACCGGAGCACCCAGAGGAAACCCACACAGACACTGGGAGAACATGCAAACTCCACACAGAAAGGCCCCCGTCAGCCACTGGGCTCGAACCCAGAACCTTCTTGTTGTGAGGCAACAGTGCTAACCACTACACCACCGTGCTGCCACCTCAAGCATAACTAGAAATAACTGCCTGGGAGTGTAAGATAGACTTCACTCAAACAGCTTTGTCTGAAGCGTAACAAAATGGGAGGAAAATCATGAAAACCTAAATCCATAAATAACATAAAACAATCATTTACTCCACCCTGTAAGCTGCATCACCTTCAACACTGTCTGCTTGTGAAAATTCAATCTATACGCTGCTTCACTGTGTAGGCTACACAGATGTGCCAGGCATTTTTAAGTGTGTACTGCTTCTAAAATGTAATTTCAGCCCCTTGATGGTGCAGTTTGATTTCTTACGTTATTTAGTGCTGCCATACTTCAGCACTGTATTATTACCCAAGTTCAAGCCTTCACTCCAGTCCTTATCAGGGTCGCATTTCTTTCATCTCGCCAATTTCGCCCACATCTTCCTGCCAGGAGGACTTGCACATCATTCTTGTGGTGATAGCACATTGCCGTGCAGATGATCATGGAGGAATCTAATCTTAGCTTGTTGACAATTCATCTGTTGGCACATTTGTTTTATTACTGTTATTGTTTTCCTCTTTCATAAAGACTCGCACCCACACAGCAGCAGTAAGAAATGGCAGGCCTGCTTGCGCTCGTGAAGGCTATTTGCATAGAATATTCATTCTCTGATGCCAACCATCCTCGACAGGGCCATTTGTGTCCCTTTCACATTGAAGCACGAGCTGCAACACAAAAGCTTAATTACTTATTTGTGCAGCTGCCAGACCTGTTATTAACTACACTAAGACAGAGCACACTTTTCATCGGAGTGGAATAAAAGCAAGCATGAAAAAGTCACCGAAGGACAAGCAATGTTTTTGAGGGCTGACCCCCACCCATCTGTTTTTTTGTTTGTTGGCATTTTTTTCCTGACAGGAACGGATTCATACATTTAGTAAACATAAGAGGAAAGCCAGAAATATTTTCATGTCTGTGAAATTGCATGAAGCAGAACTGCAAAGTTGGAACTCGAGGAGGACCAGTTAGTGAAATAGTTTAATAATAATAATAATAATAATAATAATAATAAAGCTCCCTGCTTTCTTCTGAGCTGAATTTTAATGCTCACAATCCATATTTATTTATCCAATCTAATGAAAACCCTTCTTCATTGAATTCATTAAGCTTAGTTTCCTATCACGTGTCTCCCTTTCTGCCAAACACTTGTTACACATTTTTGCTGATATTTAACCTGATATCAGTAGCTCTATCTAAATAACAACTCATCTCATCTCATTATCTGTAGCCGCTTTATCCTGTTCTACAGGGTCGCAGGCAAGCTGGAGCCTATCCCAGCTGACTACAGGCGAAAGGCGGGGTACACCCTGGACAAGTCGCCAGGTCTAAATAACAACTTGAATTATATATTGATTTTAAATTAGCAGTAAAAGGCAATGCGATATAAGGGCAATGAAGGAATATCACACAACAGGAGTGCTGCTATACTGAAAATCAGCAGGGCTGTGATTTGGTCGTAGGCATGAAGTTGTAAGTCAACTGCTGATATTCAGTAAAACAGCACGACCTCGAGTGTCCATCCATCCATCCGTTATCCGTAACCACTTACTCTGTACAGGGTCGCGGGCAAGCTGGAGCCTATCCCAGCTGACTATGGGTGAGAGGCGGGGTACACCCTGGACAAGTCGCCAGGTCATCGCAGGACTGACACACAGATACAAACAACCATTCACACTCACGGTGAATTTAGAGCCACCAATTAACCTAACATGCATACCTTTGGACTGTGGATGAAACCCACGCAGACACGGGGAGTCTCCACACAGAAAGGCCCCCGTCTGCCGCTGGGCTCAAACCCAGAACCTTCTTGCTATGAGGCGACAGTGCTAACCACTACACCACCATACTGCCAGCTTGAGTGTGATACTGATTTGATAAAACCGTTCTATAAACAAGAAATTGCTATCGAGTAAGTGACATTTGGGACACAACATGGCCAAATGTACCGGTTCCGCAAGCAGAAATAGATCCTGAAGAATCCTCACTCACTTTATAATGCATTATCTAGCTGGCTAGCTAGATCACATTGACTTGTACATTCCTATTAAAGGTGCGTCCGTTAAAATTGGCGTCCCCTTTTTCCTTTTCATCTTCATCTGATGACTACCATTTTCCATATCTGTTGATGATGTCACTAACGTTACTGTTGTAACAGTTTCAAACTAGAAAGTGGAATTTTACATGCAGGACACAGACGAGCAGAGTGATACACATATACCTCTTTTCAACCAACATGGAACGGGTTCTTGAACTGGTTCCGTTCAGGATGCTTTGAACCTTAGTGCCAGCGAGCGAACGAGCCCACGTTTTCACCAGTTTTAAGCAGAACCATTTTAAATCAAGAACGCGTTATGAACAGAGGGCATTGCCCAATTTACAGCAGGAGTAAACAGTAGTAGTATGATGGTGGAGCACATTGATTACCTGTGAAGTTTTGTTCCGTTATTGCAGATACTTGTTTCTGAAGATTTTTTGAAGCTGTATGCTTTTCCATTCCATTCTCCATTGCTGTGCTCTGCTTCCTTGCCAAATTAATGACATGCCCACTGATGCCATCGCTGGAAAAAACAATGTTTTGGTTCCAGCTGGGAACCAAATTTTCAGTTCCAAAACAAATTTATTTTTGGTCAAAAATGCTCGGAATGGTTCAAAATTTGGTGTGAATCAAAATGGAACCTGTTCCCTGTTGGTGGAAAAGGGGTAACAGTGAAGCATCTCATTGAAATATCAGCACTCTTGGACCAGAACTAACTGTTGTGTAATACACTATACCATATGGATAATTGAGCAGTAGATGTGCTGTCTTGCTGCTTCAGTGTTCTTGGTTCAATTCAGCCCTCAGGTTATGTGGCAGGTTTTATGCAATTTAAAGGTAGACTGAAAGGTAAACAAATTTGAAACAGGAGAGAAAAATGGAGGACGCGAGTGTGCGAATGGAACGTGAAAGGCTGACTACAGTAACGGAAAGCGAGAAGAAAAGATGCTATATTGCGAAGGAAAGGAAACGCAGGACCAAACTAATAAATATTGGCGGTCAGCGAGCACCTCGGTGTGATCAGCTGTTCATTTAGCGACAGAATGATGGAACTGTCAGTGCACGGTCAAGGTAAACCTGTAGATGGCAGTAATGCAACACTGTGGATGCCAGCTGCCGTAAAACGCAAAAGAAGGTAAACCTGCGCATGCGCACATGGACTTCCTCTGTCTGCTTGACTGCGCAAAGCAATCGATTTCATGCACATAATTTGCTCAGGAATCCCCTCAAATTAAATAACTTCCCAGCCACAGAATGGCCTGGTTTTTTTTCTTTTTTTTTGAGATATTGCAGAAATAAATATGTATCACAATGACCAAATTTCAGAGGGAACCAAATTTCACCGATTTTATGAAACTGAAAGGTCATATAGCTTTACTAGTTTCCTCGTGGGTTTCATCTTGGTTCTCCACCTCCAAAATCCATGATGGTAGTTGGATTGGTTAGTCTAAATTGCCTGTTGGTGTTGGCCTGATGTACTGATCCAGGCTGAATTCCCAACTCATGCCCAATGCTCCCGGGATCCAAATTGACCCTGACCAGGACAAAACAGTAACTGAAGATGAACGATCATTCAGGTGGAGCACAGAAGACAGCGAGTATGCATACGCATACTGTACGTGCACTATTAACCACAAGCAATGAGGTCCATTTGTATGTTTTTTGGAAAGTTATGACTTCTGCTTAGACTTTTTGAGCATTGTGGCTTCTGCTTATCACTCATTGATGCATTACACTCGTACTCCTTTTGCTATTTGTTAAAATCCATGGTTTTATATAGTCATATGTTGTAAATATGTTATGTTGTATATTACACGCTGCATATGTGTAATTCTAACCATGTCACATAGATGTTTTCACAATTGCAGGATAATTGCGACTGTACATTATTACCATGTAACATGTCTAAAAAATTTGCATTTAAGCATAAATATATTTACAATGCATGACTATTTCCATTGATTAAAAATGCTCGGACCTTTTAGACGGAAAACAGATAAGAAGCTATCTCGTAACAGGAAACAGGAAGGTATCATATCCTAGGAAAACTTCACCCTAGGAAATAGTCGCATGCTTCCTGGAGAATTTACCACCTGTTGTGCTCATTGTTTCTTTCTGAAGCCATTTAGAAAATGTGCCTGATAGGCACTGGTTTGATGCCATCTGCTACTCTGCTCCCCCAAGCTCATTTTCTTGTTTGCACCTGCGGAGAACACTATTGAGCAGTTTCACGGGGGTCACAATATTGGAAAAAAATGGAATGCAGGTACATGTTTATTTATATAGCTTTCAAAATAACATCAGACAGTGTTCCTGACGTCCTGCCAGGCCTGGAAGAGGTTGATTCGGGAATGTGTGTCCTCAGCATGTGAGCTAAACAGAAAATGGAAAACTGCTAAGATTCTTAGCACTATCAAACTCGGATAAGTTATAGCGGAGCTCCTGAGCGGAGCACCATACCTAAGAAAAAATGGTAAACCCATCGAGTCGATTTTTTGTGGTTTGTCCGTGTACCACCACTCATACACACCACTTAGTGGTCAGTGTTAGTAATTACCAGTCATACACACCGCCTAGTGGCCAGTGTTAGTAATTACCAGTCATACACACCGCCTAGTGGCCAGTGTTAGTAATTACCAGTCATACACACCGCCTAGTGAGTATTAGTAATTACCAGTCATACACACCGCCTAGGGCGGCACGGTGGTGTAGTGGTTAGCACTGTCGCCTCACAGGAAGAAGGTCTGGGTTCGAGCCCCGTGGCCGGCGAGGGCCTTTCTGTGTGGAGTTTGCATGTTGTCTGCGTGGGTTTCCTCCGGGTGCTCTGGTTTCCCCCACAGTCCAAAGACATGCAGGTTAGGTTAACTGGCAACTCTAAATTGACCGTAGATGTGAATGGTGGTCTGTGTCTATGTGTCAGCCTTGTGATGACCTGGCAACTTGTCCAGGGTGTACCCCGCCTTTCGCCCGTAGTCAGCTGGGATAGGCTCCAGCTTGCCTGCGACCCTGTAGAACAGGATAAAGCTTAAGGCCAGAGATAATGAGATGAGACACACTGCCTAGTGGTCAGTGTTAGTAATTACCAGTCATACACACAGCCTAGTGGCCAGTGCTAGCCAGTAAAGAAATAAAACAAAAGAGACTGGCTATGATATAAGAAAATTCTACAACCCAGAAACAGATTTAGGTAGTGCCTAAATCTATATATTATCACTAGTCCCACAGTCAACATTATGTTTATACTCGTAGTTATTGCCCATGAACCTGATTTCCTCTGAATGGTGCTCTTCACAGGGGCTGTGCTGGTCCTACGGTTTGTTGGTCATACAGCTGTGGAATTGGGCAGTCTACATGAGCACTGTAGGTCCCGGACAATCGAAACTCTCAGGCGAGTCGGGAAGGGGATTCCCTGCCAAGGCTGCGGGCAGTGTGTTAGCGTGAGCATGTAGTCTATGGGAAATGAATAATGTGTTGGATTAGCATTAATCCCATGTTTTTTGAAAATCGAAAATGTTGTCTTGGTACCCTCTGGGGTGTCACCAATCCATATCCAACGTATAGAGTATGGGCATCCAGCCGTGTCGATTCGCATAGGTGAACAGACAGAGAAACAGACAGGCTTCCTTTCGTCATATAGATGTTGGACAGCTTGGTTTTTTTTCACATTAGATCTCATAAAAGTCTCCGATACAAAACTTTGAGCTGTTGAATGGCTACATATTATTGTGGCATTAACTGAAATGGATTTCAAGCTTCTCACCAATGATACCTATGCCATACTGCTGCCTTATCGACCCACAGATACTATTTGGGAAAATCAATGAAGCGCTTGAAAAAATACTGATAGACATATGAACAAAAACCTGCCATAGTAGCAACTCTAGTTTGCTAAAAACGATCCAGCTTGGCTCTCTGTTTCAGCTTATCCAATCACAATCACATTGATATAATTTTTTAGTTGAAGGCAGCTCATTGGACGACAAACTAGCTACAGGGAAAGCTAGGGCAAGCTTTATCTCCCCCCCCCCCCCATTTATCATTTCTGGTCTGATTAATGATCTCCATGACACATTTAACACATTCATTCATCTTCAGAAACTGTTTTATCCTCAAAGTCATGAGTGTTTCATATTAATTTGTTTATATTTTGGTGAACAGAACCAACAAAGTTTCTTCGAAAAAACAGAGCTCCACACAAGTCAAAAGAGGTCAATTGAAGCACCGCTGCGAAACAAAACAACCACTTCTAATTGTCTTCTTTATAGCCAAAATTGACCACTAATGGTTAAGCATTAACTTGTCGTAATTTGTCGTAACTTGTTGCCATTCAGTTGTGTTAGTTGCTTATTCAGACCTAATGAACAATTTTATGTAACTGTTTAACAATTTTAGTTGAACACTCCTAGTGCAAACAGGGTGGCATGGTGGTGTAGTGAGGCGACAGTGGTTAGCACTATCGCCTCAGAGCAAGAAGGTTCTGGGTTCGAGCCCAGCAGCCAACAGGGGCCTTTCTGTATGGAGTTTGCATGTTCTCTCCGTGTCTTTGTGGGTTTCCTCCACAGTCCAAAGACATGCGGTTAGGTTAACATGGGGCAGCCATGGTCTGAGGTTGGGCTGAAGTGCCCTTGAGTAAGGATCCCTAACCCACAACTGCTCCCTGGGTGCTGTAGCATAGCTGCTCACTGCTCTGGGTATGTGTGTGTGCTCATTGCTCGCATTTGTGTGTTCACTGCTTCAGATGGTTTAAATGCAGAGGTTAAATTTCACTGTGTGCTTGAGTGTATGTGTGAAAAATAAAAACTTCTTGGCTTCTTCAGTGAAATGGCTCTACCTACTTTATCCTTGTGTGCCACTTATCCAATCAGTGCTACACTCTCTGATCACAATTCTTGCCAAAGGCTTTACAAAGAGACTCATGGTTTGCAAGTTCACCTCCTCGACATGTTCTGTGGCTTGCCTCTGGGTCCTCTTCAATACAGATAATAGAGGATGCCAATGGTATGACCCAAATAACACCCTAATATCCCTCTTTTTTTTTGTCTTTTCAAAGGTTCAACTGCTCACTTTGATTTATGTGCACACTCCAGCTCCCCAGGATACAACACACACACACACACACACACAACGGTTGTGGTCATTATGGTCTATAGTCAAAATAAGTGAGATGGATTTAACCCTTCACATTTTCACACTGGGCTGGTGCAGCATGCATCCGCAACCAATTTACTGTTATAAATTCAGTTCCAGAGCATTTGTGTGAGAGAGAGTGCAGAAATCTTAAGATGTGCTACAAGAAGCTGCATGTTCCTCCCTCCTTGTGGGAAAGAGGCTCATTTATTCAAAAACACGAACAATTATGTTGATGCGAGGTGCTGGCTCAAAGCAGGTGGCATACTCCATTATGGATTCCAACACAGCCCACTGCTTGAGGGCCAATTAAACATGACCTCTTAGAACTTTTTGGAATTCAGGTCATGAAACGGATATAGAGGGTGAAGCTGAAGCAAAACATGTGGGATGGTGTATACTTACAGTATGTACCTTCACACCAATTAAAAATTGTATACAGCAAAAAATAAATAAATAGAAATAAAATAAAGAGAGAGAGAGAGAGAAATCTCTGTTGACTAAGCAATTCAAATTTAAAAAAGGCAAAAATATTCACACTTGGCTCTGAACTGCTGTCATTTTTCTCCTGCCATCTCATTCCTCCAGCAAGTTTGCGCAAGTATGGTGGCTTCTCAGGCTATGTAGAGTAAAGCTTGCAAAACAAATTATGTAATTATTCATGCAGAGGAATATCACATCACTGGCCCAAACTAACCTCCTTTTACCCAACAACTATGCAGACAACAGTTCGCACTGACTGAAATAAGGATGGGATGTTACCATCAGGTAATCTGTTTTGCAAGAACTACTTCAAAGTGAAGCTTGGAGAGAAGGACAGTGGCATCTAAGCAATAAGGAAGCAACCTTTTATGTTGTCTAAATAGAATCAGAATGAGTGTAAAATAGGAACAGGGCTGGATTTACAACAACAACAACTGGGTACATAGATTTTTACATCAAAGTCCCAAAAATGGGATGCAAGGCAATGACACTTTGGCAGACACATAAAGAGAGACTGGAAAGAAATGCTGTCAGAGTTTTAAATGTGTCTAGAGTGACAGAAAATAGGTTTCAAAGCATGGCCTAATGGTTAGAGAAGCAGCTTTGGGACCAAAAGGTCACTGGTTTGATTCCCTGGACCAGTAGGAATGGCTGAAGCTAGGGCGTAATTTTGGGTAGGGACGCTAGGGACGTCTCATCTCATTATCTCTAGCCGCTTTATCCTTCTACAGGGTTGCAGGCAAGCTGGAGCCTATCCCAGCTGACTACGGGCGAAAGGCGGGGTACACCCTGGACAAGTCGCCAGGCCATCACAGGGCTGACACATAGACACAGACAACCATTCACACCTACGGTCAATTTAGAGTCACCAGTTAACCTAACCTGCATGTCTTTGGACTGTGGGGGAAACCGGAGCACCCGGAGGAAACCCACGCGGACACGGGGAGAACATGCAAACTCCGCACAGAAAGGCCCTCGTCGGCCATGGGGCTCGAACCCAGGACCTTCTTGCTGTGAGGCGACAGCGCTAACCACTACACCACCGTGCCGCCCGCTAGGGACGTGTCCCTACCAATATTCAGCCGCTACTGTGTAATCACGATCAATAAAACCGATGTCCTAACCTGAGCAATGATTATATGGCACACAAAGGGTTAAATGTATGACACTGCTAATAATCCCCCCTCTAACGTAGATATCATTCTCTGATTAGCTACCTGTTTCTTGCCAACTTACATGGTTGGCTATCCCAGCTGTCACTCCATCTGCTGTAAAAGCAGCACACTTCCCACAGTAGCCGTGACTACCCGCCCATCAACCCCCCGTATCTCACACGTACACACATAACCTACCCCACGCACCCCCCACTCTCCGTCAGCCTACAAATTGAGCTGGACTTCGATGTCCATGCATGCTTGCTCTACGACTCGCATGCTGACTTGAGTATCATGGATGATGACCCCCCTCCCAAGAAACGAGACATTCGTTCATTCTTCTTCAAAGTCAAGAATGTAAGTGCAGGGTTTCGGTCGAGCTTTAAAAACTCAACAAAATCCTTTTGATGTATGGAAACCCTTCATAAAAAGTATTGCTGTGGCTCCTTAGGCAGGTTTAGCAACGTGACAGGACGCATCAGAGCTAGGCTACTGCATAGCTGCAGAGAAAAGGAATGCTGGAGCAATGTAACTTGGTGTTAGATAATATCTTCGATGAATGAATATTAAATTTATAGACCTAATGGTTTTACAGAATGTAAGTAGTCAGATGTAGGCTACTGCATGGCCATGCAGATGTGCGACTTGCATTTCAGAATCAACAGCGTGACAGCCGCTGAGTCTGCTGCGTTCACCATTTTACAGAGACCTCTTTCTACTACCACTAGGCTAGGCGAGATACAACAAATCCATGGTCCTTTACTGCCACCTACAGACGAATATTAGTAACTGCAGCATGAACATGAAGTCACAAGCACATCTGCAGTGAAAATCATAACACACGTTACGAACACAGAAACAGGCAACAAAAAGACATAATATGGAAAATGGAGGGGCAACAAAAAGACAAAAAAATGGGGGGTATACTACAAATGCAATACTAATGTAATCATAATCATGCTATAATAGGCAATCACTAAATTATATATCCAAATATCATTTTAACTAAATTTGAGCTTAATAACAGAATAGAAAATGCCACCAGTAGCAACTATTTATGAGTGTCTCAATAAGGCAGTCAGTGAATTGAGAGACACTCCCCCCCTCCAATGTCAAACAATACAGATATTGAATTTAAAAAAAACAAAAACAATATTTAATGCTAAAAATGCTTAAAGTTTTTAATTCTTATTTTCATGTATTTCTGTGGAAGAGACAGAACGACTGCTTAAACATTTAAGGAATTTAGGAATTGTGTGGTGTAAAAGTAATAAATCATCAGATTCTAGCAATGTTGAGTTAGGTGCCTTGCTCAAGGGCACTTCAGGCACAGATGGAGATATAAGGGTGGGATTTGAACCTGCAACCCTGGAATCTAAAGACCAACTCCCTAACCATTAGGCCACGGCTGCCTACATTAACTTACAAGATCTGCATGACATGAAATTATGATTGCTAATGAAGAAAAACCACCTTTTGGAAGCTCTGCCTTGGATCACTTTTGTGTCCCCACCAATGTCAAAATCAAAGTTACTCCCTTGGGCTGAAGTGCTCTTGAGCAAGGCACCTAACCCCCCCAACTGCTCCCCAGGTTGTAATGGGTATGTTGAACGTCACTCTGGATAACAGTGCCTGCTAAATGCCATTAAGGTAATGTAAAAGCATCTCAAGCTCTCAACTGTGTCGTCAAAATTCAGCGTTCTATCAGCAACTCTGATTACATCTCTGGGTGGCATGGTGGTGTAGTGGTTAGCATGGTCGCCTCACAGCAAGAAGGTCCGGGTTCGAGCCCCGTGGCCGACGAGGGCCTTTCTGTGCGGAGTTTGCATGTTCTCCCCGTGTCCGCGTGGGTTTCCTCCGGGTGCTCCGGTTTCCCCCACAGTCCAAAGACATGCAGGTTAGGTTAATATGGGATGGCCTTGGGCTGAGGTGCCCTTCAGCGAGTCACCTAACTCCTGGGTGCTATTAGCATGGCTGCCCACTGCTCTGGGTATGTGTGTGCACTCATTGCTTACGTGCATGTGTGTGTTCACTGCTTCAGATGGGTTAAATGCAGAGAGGAAATTTCACAAGTGTGTGATGAATAAAGTTGTGCTTTCTTTCTTTCTGTATTGATCAATCACAAAGTTTAACTGTAAGGATATCAACAAAGTGTATTTCAGAACAGTGTGATGAACGCAGCAGACGTGACACAGCAAAGATACTATATAGGTCTGGTTTGACTTTATATTTTCTGTATTTTAAATTCTGCGAGTGGGAGCAGGTTCCAACCCTGATTCGCCCTTAAAAGAAATCAATATCTGTGTGTTGCATTACTGAAGAGAAAGAGAATTGATTTTGTATCTGTGAACCACATTAATGCATAATCTTTTGAAGACGTCTCACTTTAGGCTCTCGGTCATCATCCGCTGCTATTTTCTGCACATAGGTGAATATCGATCCTGACAGTATCATGGTCAATGCCATGGCAATGGGTTAGACTTTAACAGCAATTGATCTGTCTGTTTCAGATAATCAGTTGCATCTCTGCTGGCCTTCTCATGTTGCTCTTCCCATCCTCTGCTATAGAATCCAGCATTATTATTTTTAGAAGAGCTGGCAGTATGGAGATAATTTGTTTGTGAAAAGTATGTAACAAAATTATAAAAACCCACAAAAAAAACCAAGCAATATGAAAACCTCTCTGGTTCTTTGTTTCCATTTATATGTTTACTTTTTTCTGGAATTTTTGGAGTCTTGATACATTTCTCTCTTAGAAGGTGTAAACGACGTCATCTGTGAACATCTGTGTCAGAGGACAGGTAAGATGGCGGCGGAGTACATCCGAATTTCATCCTTACTACTCACTCACCTACTCATAAAATGTACTACCGATAATTGATAACGGACTTATATAGTGCCATTTCCATGAGTTCTGTAGCAATGGAATCATCCTTTCTTATAGCTGAACAGCTGAATTATGAAGGACACAGCTCAACATGGCTGAGTCAAAGGCACCGCTGGCAGCCGCCATACTACTTGTGCTCAGATATTACTACAGTACAGTGTTGTAGTCGAGTCACTAAACCCCGAGTCCAGTCTCGAGTCCCCAGTGTTCAAGTCCAAGTCAATAAAATAAAAAAAAATTTGAGTCAAGTCCACTATTGATCCAAGTTGAGGCCGAGTCAAGTCCGACACTCCAACCGCACCATTTGACAGTGCCTGTTTTAGCGGCATTAACATTAGTTTGTTCCTGAACATGCCGTATGAACAGCTGAATGTGCATTCTCTTTGTCAGGGAGTGCAAAGTATTCTGTCAGAGATGGTTGGGAGAAGTGCAGAAGGTCTGTTTATTAATACAAGTGAAGACAGATAAACAATCCAGAATGGCAGGAAAAATCGTAAAACGGTGAAACGGGCAATAGGTCGAGCGAGGCACAAACAGGCTATCGTAGACTCGGCAGAATCAAAGACGAGAAACAGGAAATCAGGGATCAGGAACCCAAACAAGGAAATAAGGCTCGGTAATGCGTCAGCAGCACAACTCAATACTTTGCAAAGTAAGTGTGTTTTCACAGTTTTTATATAGGCGCGCTGATTGCACCTTAATCCTGTGCATGTGCAAGTTGTTTACGGCATGCACTCGAGAGTCCGCTTGGTGTGCATGCTGTCTGGAGCGTGCCCAAGAGTCTATCTGATGCACACGTCAAGGCACGCAGGTGTGACACTCTTACACCAAATTAGTATAAATTTAATGTAGATATAAATATCTTATGCCAAATTATTATGTTACAAAAAAAAGAAAAACTCCAAGTCCTCATCTCCATTTTCTGAGTCCTAATGTAGTTAATGCACGAGTCTGAGTCCGAGTCATCAGTGCTCAAGTCCGAGTTGAGTCACGAGTCCTTAAAATTAGGGCACGAGTCAGACTCCAGTCCGAGTCCTGGGCTCAAGTACTACAAGCCTGCTACAGTACTACAGTTACGGTGGGGTAGTAGGTACTTAACCTTTATTAGAACTGCAACATTGCTGAACA